>NC_143576.1:17401676-17554982 GCF_048544385.1 Mastigoproctus giganteus
TTTTTGAGTAATTTAGATAGCACACTAATTAAAGTTTAATATCTTTGTGCTATGTAAGTTTAATCATATACATTCACAGTGACTCAAGGTATAATTCAAAATATAAAGGTTCAAATTCTAAATCAAATCAGCCTAAAATTAAAATGATCCGTCTCTTTCAAATAATTAGCCATTTGTGCTAAAATTATGCCCAAACTATATCTGAGCAATGTAATACATAAATTAAATTGTAATGTAATCAGCTAATGAAGTCTCAAATTAAAAATTCTTATAATAAAGGAGGCAGCAAAGGAAGTAAGCAAACCCTTAGCCATAATTATGAGAGCTTCTTTGGACTCGGGGGAGGTACCCATGGACTGGAGATGTGCAAATGTGACCCAAATTCACAAAGGAGGATCAAAGGTCGACACAAGTAATTGTAGATCTGTTAGTTTAACTTCTGTTACAGGAAAATTAACGGAGGCACTGGTTAAAGAAGCACTGCAGAATCATCTAGACAAGACTTCAGTTATTGCTCAGATACAGCATGGTTTTGTTAAGGGAAAGTCTTGCCTGACCAATTTGATTGGATACTATAATGTGGTCACAAAGGAACTGGATGCAGGGAATAACTTTGATATCATATATTTAGATCTTAGAAAGGCTTTTGATACTGTTGCACATGGAAGACTGCTGAACAAATTGGAGCAGTGTGGCAATGGAGACAAATTGCTGCTATGGATAAAGGGATGGTTGAGTGGGAGAAGACAGAGAGTGATAATCAATGGACACTGCTCATCGTGGACTAATGTTATTAGTGGAGTCCTTCAGGGTTCAGTGTTGGGTCCATTGTTGTTTTCTGTATTTATAAATGATATTGATGATGGTATATCAAGCTTAATGTTCAAGTTTGCAGACAAAACGAAGGTTGGCAGGGTTGTTAAGGACACTAGTGACAGTACGCTGCTGCAACAGGATCTAGAAAAGTTGAGCAGATGGGTTGAGAGGTGGCAAATGAAGTTTAACATTGACAAATGTAAAGTACAACATATGGGAAGCAGTAACTCCAGAGTGACGTATCAACTCTGTGGTACTACACTGACAGTGGTAGAGAATGAAAAGGACCTGGGGGTAGTTGTGCAGGCAGATATGAAGTTTTCTGAGCAGTGCAGATGGTCTACAAAAGTAGCTCATAGTGTCTTGTCAATGATATACAGGAATTTCTCTAGCAGGGATAAGGAGGTGATTATCCCCTTGTATAAGGCAAAAGTCAGGCCACACCTTGAGTACTGTATACAGGTCTGGAGGCCTCATTTTAAGAAGGATGTAGAGCTGTTGGAACGAATACAGAGAAGGGCAACAAGATTAGTGAATGGAACAAAGGGTTGCTCTTACAAAGAAAGGCTTAAATTTTGCAAATTACAGTGTCTGGAGACTAGGCACCTGCGAGGTGATCTGATTGAGGTGTATAAAGCCTTGAATGGTTTGAGCATGCTCAATGCTGATGGGATTTTTCCTCTTGCTCAGAATAATCACCTGAGAGGGCATAAATTCAAACTGAAGAAAGACAGATGTAGGATAGACAAGCAGAAGTTTGCCTTTAGCCAGCAGGTAGTTGGAACAGACTTCCATCCTTTGTTGTGGAAGTTGAGAGCCTAAATAAATTTAAGGCTGAGCTGGACGGGTATTTGGAACGAATGGAGGAGTGAAATGGGAGCAGGGTTTTTTTTTGTTTTTTTTTGGCTGATGCTGCATAAGCTTGCTTTCTTGCATCATATGCCTCTACTGATGCTAATATCAAACAAAAAACTGCTAAATACAACAAGTTTGAAAGGTGATAACTGCTACTTGCAACCTAGTAATTAAAATAAACCAAATTAAAAACCAATGGTTAATTTTAATTGGTTAATTTAAGTAGTAGTTAACACCTCTGAAGTGCAACTTGTTGCATTTTAAACATGGTATAAGGGTGTTTAATTTAAAGTTCTTAGATGTAAAGTATGTTTTTAATGAGTCTAATCTCAACCACAAAAAATAAATGTACATGGAAATTTCCACATTTATTCAATTATGATTTTAAAATAACATCACAATTTAACAGCATGACAACAATTTGAAGGTGCTTCACAAAAACTGTGGGGGGGAACTGTCTTTATTAAGTCTTAATGAAGTTCTTTCTTTGTTAAGACACCTTTGAATACTCCACTTCCCTTATAAACAGTAGTCATAAATAGTTCCTTACTACATATGTTGTGAAACTGCTATGAATTCCTGTGAATAAAAATTTGTTTTATGCAATTTCCAGATACATGTCTGGATGCTATGACTATCAAAACATCCAAACATGAAAATATGAATCAAGTCGTGAATGGTACTTTCACTCTTAAGAGTCAGGTTGAACACTGTTGTTTTTAGTAAGGCAGCTATGGCTATGAAGAACTAAAATATTGTCTGTTAATCTCTAGTCAGCATTTCTATTTATAGGAAAAAATAAAAACACCACACAACTCTTGCCTCAGACAGGTTAAGTGGAAAGAAAAAAAGCTCATGAAATTTTCAATCTCAATAGTTCCTATTGAAGCTATTTCCACACAATGTTGAAGTGTTGAACTGAAGCTATTTCCACACAGTGTTGAAGAACAGCAATTACAGGCAACAGTGTAATATTCTTTATGCTTGGCTACTGTAGCCTAAGAGAGCTGAAGTATTAAGAAGCACATTAAACTAGATAACTTGTAAAATAAACTTTTAGTTCATTCAATAACATTTTCCAAACAGCATATCTAATATCTGACTTGCTCAATATATCTATTACAAAAAAAAAAAAAAAAAGTTTTATCATTAAATTATGAAGTTGAGGATGCTACTGAAATACATGGATCTTTCTAAATATATTTATCTTGCCTTTCATAAATTTTTTATAAAATATTAATTGTTAAATTTAACCACAGACAAATTCCTCATTATTATCCATTCCTTCATTATTCACACTGTTTTTATAATAAATCTATTACCAAAAATTGTACCTTTTAAAAGTTTTACTGTTTCTATATGCAGAAATGAATCATACCTAGTATAAGGATTCCTTTTTGAATGACATCTCAAAATCAAAAAACGAAAATAAATGAAAGGTGTTAAGGGGTTCCCTTTTCCTCTGAAATTATAAACAATGAATTATAATATCAATGAATAAACAATGAAAAATGAATCATTATCTCATACCAGAATAATATTACAGCAAACACTCACTTTTGCAGACCTCAATTTAACAGATGATAGCAATGAATGGCATTCACACTGTCTGTATATTTAACCTGGTGATGGAAATATTTTTACAATAAAGCAGAGTACCAGTGAACCAAAATTTTCCTTACCATACCCTCCATCAGCCAACCATGGTCAAACATCAGTATGGAGTCATCTGAAACACCAATAATACTGAAGAGTTCTTCAAACTCTGAATAAGCTTTAATCAGCTTCCATTATCACTAACCAACAAAGCAGAATGTAGCTCTTCTACTCCACATAACAATTTTAGTCAAAGAAAGTATTACAATATTTAATGTTTTTTTTTAAATTTCATATTGCAGCTTTTTTTTTTTAATGGAAACTTCAGACTATATGTATTTGTTTAAAGTTTAATGGGAAATCAGATTTAGCAGATGGTCTTACCCCCCCCCCTTATAGTGGGGGGGTATAGATACTGGCTTTCTGAAGATTGGGTGGGGAGAAATCTATATTGAAATAAACACTGGAAAATAATTTAAATCTTAAGTAAAGTGAAGATTATAAATTCCAGGTAGCAGTACTACTATTGTTTCAACACACTAGCTTTATTCACTGCACTGATGATGGAATCTCATCCTGTTACCAAAGAGTTTCAAAATAATCAAATCAGGTATTCAGACAATAAAACAAAAACTTGAGATGAGGCAGCCAGATTAACAAAATCAAAATGGTGTCAGTCCGGTAGTCTCATGCCACATACATTGCACTAAAAGGCTCAATGTAAACCAGCAACATGGTCATCACTGACTGTTAGAACATCATTTTCCTATTTATTCTAACAGAGCTCCAGATATGAGGCAAAATACCAGTATAATGCAAAAGGAAGGAAAGTAATACAAGATAGTAATCACAGGAAAGAAACACAGTGAAAGTTAATTATGTTAAATATAGGAAAAGTCCAGTAAAGGTGAGTGAATTGTATCTATGAAAAATTTTGCTGTCCCAAGTGCATTAAACTGCAGCAATTAATTGATTTCTCTCATGCATCCTTTTGCAAATATTAATTTTAAACATTTTTGATGCTCTTTAACATATTATATAATGTTTTTATCTTTTTATAGAAACAAGTCAATGGAGCTTAGAAAAGTATGGCCAAATGTTATGTGACTTGATTTTCTATTTACACTTTGTGGATTAGAAAGCCAATGGTTATAAATGTGAACACGTTAAGTGGAGCAAATGTGCAAGAAAAGGGCGATACTTGCTAAAAATTCTATTGCAGTTACTTTCCATAGGAAAACATGTAAAGTTTACTGGAATGGAAAAGAAAGATGCAGATTTACATGATGCAGCATTTGTATAAAGGATATCACATCATCTATATTTTATTATCCTATTATTTGTTATGAAATGTTTAACTAATCATATCAAGTACAGCAATACCCCGCATAGCACTGATAATTGGCACCGAAACTATTCCATGTCATGTGAAACCATGCTGATTGAGGTATAATTATAATGGGTTTTAATTGAATGTGTAACAGAGAAACAGTCTACAAACAAATTATAATAAATCTATAAACAATTTGCACTTGATAGCTAATTAAAAGGATTTGAAATTTAAAACAACATTGCAAAAAGTTTATTAATGAACAGGTAACATCATGAGAGATGAGAAAAAAAGCTTTAAAAAAAGCGGTTGTTTATTTAGGTATTTCAATAATGAAGTCTGGTGAAGCCGTCTCTTCTTTTTCTCAGGATACAAGGATACAAGTCTTTATAGCATCAAATCCCATCTTGTAAAATTTGCCGTATCTTGATGCTATATTCAACATTCGGATCTTTATTCTTAATCACCTCGTAGGCCAAGTCAACCCCCAAAAAGCTTTCTCCAGTTCTTCTGCTGAAAATTGTTTTGGTGGCACTTCAAGTGTTATCCACTTCAGAATTGTTTTCCTCTTCTGCATATGCATTTTGCTCGTCAATTTCAAGGAGAGTTGCATCATCTAAGTCACATGTGAGTCAATGCAGTCAAGTACATTAGCCGTGTCCAAAGTTTCAAATCCCAAGTCTTTTACAACCTTCACAATGTCTTCAGAAATTATTTGAACTTGCGATTCAAAACAAGTGAAATCATTTACCAAACGGGGCAAAACATGCTGCCAAACAGAATGCATGTTGTTGGCAGTGATTTCTAGCCAAGATGCAGATATATTTTCGATCATATTTAAAGGGGTAAAAAATAAATTTTGAAATGAATAGTTTGAAAAACTATCATGTCGTCTTGTCAGGATGGAATTAAGAATACCGAACACTGTTGCACATTGCTGTTGTTGTTATTTAGGAGCATTAGCAACTAAGGCCACATTGCTCCGGGGATATGTGGTGGTCATTCCTGACCTTGCCGCATCCTCCGTATTTGGTGGTCACGGGCTCGAACCCCGGTCTGATCAAGAAGCGTGTGCTACGCACTGCTGCTCCTGTCCACCTGGCTACGGAGGCGCCATTGCACATTGCAGTCTGTACTGCAATGTGCAACAGACTGCTTTAATTGCAGTCTGTACTACAAATAAGTTTAAGTCAAAAATTTACTGTACATATTAAAACTCATTCAATAGCCTAGACAGGTACTATACACATATGCTGCGTTGTCGTCGCCGGGTACTATACATAAGTGCTGCATTGTCGTAGCCAGGTACTATACATACGACAATGCAGCATATATGTATAGTACCTGTCTAGGCTATTGAATGAGTTTTAATATGTACAGTAAATTTTTCGACTTAAACTTAATTGAAAACCATGTTATAGTGAAACCCATGCTGTTTGAAGCCATGCTAAGCGAGGTATTGCTGTATATGATTAATAACAACCACATTTTATGCTTAACCCATTCACAAGTATGAACACAGATCTACATTTTTCACTTGGGCTGTCGGGAGTATGTACTATATATATTTTTCAAGTATCTTTCAAATAATGTGTCTGTTTATGTACAAATTGTCTTAATTTTTTTTCTTTATGTGCTACCCCCTCATCTGTATTTCCAACTAACAGTAGACACATCAGTGCTTAACAGTGATTCTTCAAGACAACAGACTTCTATGATGGTCAAAAAAAGTGGCAGTTATGTTTTAATGCAGTAAAATGCTAGGACTTACATGTGTGGGAAAGCACACCCCAAATAACTTGTACACTTTGTGGGTTGAATTAAAAACAGCAGAGGAAGAAAATGATTTGGGACTCACAATAACAATGACATGAAGTTACAGTGTATACAGGTGGCAAGAAAGGCCTGTGGTGTCACTGTATAAAGCAACTGTAAGACTACCCTTGGCCTACTGTGTCCAAGTGTGGAGACTTCAACCAAAGAAAAAGACTGAGCATCTTAAGAGGGAACGAAGATGGGCAATCTGCAAAATGGATCTTGTACAAGAAGACTGAATAAGTCTTCTTGTACAGGATCCAAATACAGAGCAGAGCAGAGAGACAACCTTACAACAGACCTGATTAAACTCTATGAGGCTCTGAGAAAGGATAGTAAAATGAATGAAATCAAAATTTTTACTGCTATAAACAATACCAGAACTAGAGACCATAAATTCAAATTATAAGGAAAGAGATTTATTCGAATTGTGGAAAGTTTTCTACTAATCAGCAAGTTGTTAATTACTGGAATACATTACCTCAGTAATTAGCGGAGGCTGGCGGCTTGCGAAAATTCAAAGGTCAGCTGGACAGCTACCTGTGTGTAGAGAGAGAGAGAGAGAGAGAGAGAGAGAGAGAGAGAGAGAGTGTGTGTTTGGAATAACAATGTATAATAGTTTTTCATTAATTTTTTTTAAAGTTAGCTATGCAATGTAGGGTTTAACATACATTAGCATTAGTAGAAGCATATGATGCAAGAAACAAGTTTATATAGAATCAACCAAAAAAAAAAAAAAAAAAACCCTTCCCATTTCACACATCCATTCACTCCAAAAGTTTGTCTAGTTCAACCTTGAATTTATGTAAGCTGTCAACTTCCACGACAGATGAAAGTTTGTTCCAGCAACCAACCACCCACTGGCTAAAGGCAAATTTCCGGACATCGATTCTACAACTGTCTTTACTCAATTTGAATTTCTGCTCCCTCAGGTGAGAATCTGAGCAAGAGGAAGAATCCCATCAGAACTGAGCTTGCTCAAACCATTCAAGGCTTGTTATTTGGTTTTTTTAGGAGCATTAGCAACTAAGGCCATATTGCTCCGGGATATGCGGTGGTCATTCCCTGACCTTTCCGTATCCTCCGTATTTGGTGGTGACGGGCTCGAACCCCGGTATAATCAAGAAGCGTGTGCTACGCACTGCTGCTGCTGCTCCTTCCCACCTGGCTACGGAGGCGCCCCATTCAAGGCCTTATACACCTCAATCATATTACCTCGCAGGTGCCTAGTCTCCAGATGCTGCAATTTGCAGAACTTAAGCCTTTCCTTGTAAGAGCAACCCTTTCTTCCACTCACTCACTAATCTTATTGCCCTCCTCTGTAGTCATTCTAGTAGCTCAACACTTTTCCTAAAATGAGGCCTCCATACCTGTATGCACTACTCAAGGTGTGGCCTGACCATTGCCTTATACAAGGGAATAATCACCTCTTTATCCCTGCTCACAAAATTTCTTTATTTAATTGACAAGACCCCATGAGCTACTCTTGCAGCCTGTCTGCAATGCTCAGAAAATTTAATATCTGACTGAACAATTATTTAGGTCTTTTTCATTCTCCACTACCCTGAGTGCAATACCACACAGTTGGTACATTACTCTGGAGTTACTGCTAACCACATGCAGTACTTTGCATTTGTCAATGTTAAGCTTCAATTGCCACCTCTCAGCGCATCAGCTCACTTTTCTAAATCCTGTTGCAGTAGCATACAGTCCTTACTGTCATTAACAACACTACCAACCTTCATATCGTCTGCAAACTTGGACATTAACTCTGATATATTCATCAATATCATTGATAAATATAAAAAACTGAAGAAAACAACAATGGGCCCAACAGTAATGTCCACAAATAACATTAGTCTACGAAGATCAGTGTCCATTGATTACCACTCTCTGTTGTCTCTCACTCAACCATCCCTTTATCCACTGTAGCAACTTACCCTTAATGCTATACCAACTCCAATTTGCACAGCAGTCTTCCAAGTGCAACAGCTTTCCTGAAATTCAAGTTATGATATGAAAATTATTTTTTCATCCAGTTCCTTTGTGACCACATCATAGTATCCAATCAAACTGGTCACACAAGACCTCCCTTTAATAAACCCATGCTGTGTCTTAACTATTACTGCAGTCTTGTCTAGATGATCCTGCAATGCTCCTTTAACAAGTGACTCCATTATTTTCCCAGGAGCACAAGTTAAACTAAAAGGGCTGACATCTGGTGAGTATGGACTTGGCACACCCAGGGTCCTGAGCTGGATATCATCACTCTTCTCTCCCTTAGTGATACCCTTCTAATTTTGACACACACTCACACTCTCTCTCTCTCTCTCTCTCTCGGTAACTCAGGAATTTTTTGGCTAGTGTAGCATAAGCCTCAGGCTTCCTTGCGCCATATAGCTAATAATAACAGGCCTACAATTACTTGTGTCACCTTTCGAACCCACTTTGTGAATTAGTGATACATTTGCACACTTCCAGTCCATGGGGACCCTGAGTCCAAAGATGCTCTATAATCACAGCTAAGGCCCTGCTTACTTCCTCTGCTGCCTCCTTTAATATAACTGGTTAGATCCCATCCACCCCAGGTGCCTTTCTAATGTTTAACTTCAACAATTTCTCCTCCAGTTTGCTCTCAGTTATTACAAAATCATTTAGATCCCTGTTAGAGTTTAATAAGCTTCTTGCCACCCCTTCCTTACAGAATTCCTCATGTGTGAATGTAGATACAAAATACTCATTCAAGTTGTCAGCTACCTGAGCAGAATCATCAGCAATTGAACCATCGATATTAAGTGGGCCAATCTGATTTATCCCCTTCCTTCTAGAGTTTACATAAGTAAAGAAGTCTCTGCTGGGTTTTTTTTGCATCCTTTGCCAAAGATTTCTCATAATCTGCCTTCACTTGCCTAACCTCCTTTGCAACTTGATTACAGACCAGCTTATATCTACAATAGGCTTATGTGTCTCCTGATAATTTATATGCATCCCATGCATTTTTCTTCTCTGCCATGAGTCTCATTAGTTCATCTGACTTTCATTCAGGCCTAAACCTTGAGCAGTATTTCTTAGTTGGAACAAAAAACCTAGTAACTTCCAAGATTACTTCCTTGAATGCTTCCCATTTAGAATTTGCCGTTGGTAACATCATCAGTTGGTCCCACTGTATAGAACTTAAAAACTGTTTGAGACCACTGTAGTCACCTCTACAAAAGCAAAAACCATCCCTTTACCCCTGATGGTAGTTACATATTTGAGTAAATCCCCCATCAATACATTGTGATCACTGCCACCTATTACTTCCTTTATCTGTAGAGTCTTAATGCATGAATAATCACTGCTGATAATCAGATCAAGAGTATTACTCCATCTGGTTGCCTCTCAAACAGGCTGCTGTCGAAAACAATCATCCAATAAATTCACAAAAGTCTTGCTAGTGTGCAAGTGACCAACCCACAAGTTCCAGCCTATATCTGGGAAGTTAAAATCCCCCATTATAAGACAATCTGATCTACTGCGTTTGTTGTACTTTCAGAGTTATTTAGCTTATAACATGCTCCTATTTCCAATTTTGGTTTCCCAGGGCTCATATCATGCCAAAATGACTCAACATTGCTTCCTTTCTTTCCTGTCCATCCTTCCTTTCTATCCTGTCCATCCTTTCTATATACATTGTATTCCCCAAATTCCAATTCTGCATTCCTTATATCTGTGTGACACCACGTCTCTGATATCCCAGCAATATCTGCCTTTCGCGTCTTGACCAGTGCTTCAAATTCATTAAATTTATTTACTATACTCCTAGCATTGGCATACATGCAAGTATACATGCACCTGTTCTTACTCTTAGTTACCCTAACACAGACCATGTATTTATTTGTTCCATGATGACTCTCCCAGCAGGCCTCAAAATTCCGAGCACCTCACTTTCCACGCTGCTCATTCCAATAGAAGCAGTGCAACAATCACTTTCACGTCTGCCTGTGGCTACTGTTAATCTATTAGTCTGTGAATCCCCCAAAGGTAGCAGTTTTCTGACCCACCTAGCACTGTCTTGATAGCATCAGCAAATATTCTTTCACCCTTTCTATTTAAGTGTATCCCACCTCTTTCCAACAGTCTCATTGTTGGAAAATGTGCTTGCCTTGTCAGCTTTAATTATTAATTCATGTTTGGGTTCTTGGTTAGGTAATTTCAGCTTCTAACTGCCATGCCCATAAGATAAAGCAGATGGTGCAGCAACAGTTTGAGTCATATACCTTGTTCAACATTCTGCATTAACGACTTCAATTTTTAATTTTCTATAATTAAATCCAACATCATCTTTACTACTTGCCCCACTTAAGTATAATTTTTAGGGAAGCAATATTTATTCTTTAATATATAATGATTCTTCAGGTAAAAACAGACTATTTCCTCTAATCAAGTCAATTCTTTCCTGGTGAATTTATTCTTCTGCTCCCCCCTCCTTCCTCCTCAATTGGTTCCTCGTGCAGTGGAGCATTCAGATTCTTCAAACCATTCCTTGTTTCAAGGCAGCTGGTATGAACTTAAAAGAAGAAGGCTGAAAGTTCTTATTTCTTAAATGTGTATTGGTCTTCCAGAGACAAGTATGATAAAATCAAAAATGTAATTATTCATCAATTTAATAAAAATATAGGCACACAGCACAATACAACAGGGTTGAAAACCTACTGGATACATGAAGGATAGAAAAAACCAAAGTACTTAAAGAAGGTACCAAAGAAGCACCAGGAAGTTCAAGGGCTCCCGTTTGATTAGTACTAATATCTTGATCCTCCATCACCCAACAGTTCAAAAGTAGCAAAACTGATACACACAGCCTTAATTTTGTAATCACTGGACATAACTATAAAATGATAGTGCCAATAGAAAGAGCACGCTGAGTTATACAAGTTATACAATCACAAAAGTCCAAGATCACACAGCAGCAAGCTGTAAGCAAGCCCCAACAGCCTCTATAATACAATTCCTATGGCAACATGGTAGTCTGACCCATAGGAAGAAGTGTTATGTCCAATCAATGAAAGCTTGGGAACCCCCCACCAAATAAGATGAAATTTTTATCACAAGCCCTATGTTCCTTTATCCAATGATACCATTTGTTGGTTTGACAAACTCTTTAATCCAAAGTTTTTGGCATTTTGGCAGGAGCTCAAAAATGCACATCCACTCACTTCAAAACACCAGTAAAGGTGTTTTGAAGTGTGTGCGACATTTGAAAAGTTTGTCTGAGTATGAAAGAGTAGTGGTACAGTGTTAAAAATTTCTGTACATTAAGTACAGAAATACACTTGAACTGATAAAATAAAAATAATATTTTAAGTGCAGAATTTCTCTGCATAAGTACAGAAATTCTGCACTTCAAATAGTAACCCATCAAATTTCATTCAGTTTCAATAATGTATTTTTTAAATTACAGATCCTGAAGTCAACAAATCTGCATAGATGAGAAAAGACTGGCAAAAATTAGCCACCAATTAGTCTTCCAAACTTTGGGAAAAATAGTTACTAGTGGCAAAGGCAATTCTGGAAGATATGATTAGAGGATGCTACTTCCCATTCCATAGTTAAGAAGAGGGCAGCAGAATTTAAACAATGGAGAGAGGGCCTAGAAAATGACCCATGCTGTGAAAAACCTGCAACATCCATCACTCCAGAAGTTTTGATAATGAGTGTGTATGATCCTGTGATGAGTGATCAACGAGTGACAGTTCAATACATTGCCAAAGTTATGGGCATCTCATCTGAACACATGTACCGCATAATAACAAAAGTTCTTACTATGAAAACGTACTGTCAGCACAAGGTGCCCAAAATTGCTGACAGCAGATAAAAAATGAACAAGAATTGTTGTCAAGTGAACATTTGCATATCTTTTCAAGGTTTATGGCCATGGATGAGATGTGGGTAGGTACATCAATTTCAGCCTGAGACAAAAAAAAAGCAGTCCAAACACCGGAAACAGCTCATTCCCCCTCCAAAGAAATCCAAGTCAATTCCTTCTGCTGGCAAAGTGATGGCTTTTATTTGAGATTCTGATTGAATGTTGCTAGTGGATTACCTTCAGAAAGGCCAGAGAGTCGCAGAGGCATATTACACAGACCTTGTGAGACATTTGGGTGAAAACATCAAAGACAAATACCAAGGAAAACTCTGCATAGGAGTCTTGATCCATCAGGACCACATGCCTGCTCAAAAATCTCTCATTGCCATAGCTGCACTGCATGAGTACAGCTTTGAAACTTTGGAACATCCTCCATATTCATCAGATCTAGCACCATCAGACCTTCATCTATTTCTTAATTTGAAAAAATACCTGGCCAGCATCCATTTTCCCACTGACATCACTGCTGCACTGCAGTGGATACATTTCTGGATGCTTAAGATTAAAAACTTTCTTCACAGCTGGAATTAATGAATTGCAGCATCAGCGGAAAAAGTGCATTAACTTCAAAAGGAATATGTTGACAA
This sequence comes from Mastigoproctus giganteus, assembly GCF_048544385.1. NCBI lineage: Eukaryota > Metazoa > Arthropoda > Arachnida > Uropygi > Thelyphonidae > Mastigoproctus > Mastigoproctus giganteus. The sequence continues at coordinate 17,414,584 of NC_143576.1, forward strand.
ATAACATGTTACCAGACTCCTTGAAATTGGGGGGGAAAAAAAAAAAAAAAAAAAAAGCACATCTATATACAGTATTCACAAGACAAACTTCTTACCTTTTGCAGATTTTACATACATGGAAAAGCTGTACATGTCTTCTGAAATTTTACATTTATTTGTTTAGCATCTTACTGAAAAACATTCTTAACTGGCTTTTGCAAGTAATATGAAATGACTGCACATAACAGGGAACAATGATATTCAGTTTTTCTATTGTGCAATGTAGACTAAGACAGCACATCTGACAGGCAATTCGTTAATGAAAATAAACAGAAATTGGAAATTTTTTTTAAAAATTTGAATTGTTACATAGTTTTATTAATTTTGTGAAAAGAAAAGCATGGAGAAAAACAGTTTTTACAAAAAGACAAAGAACCTCTTCATCATCAGCAAGGATCAAATCAGTAAAAAGGATGGCTTCTCTTTCATAAATCTAAAGAGTTAGCAACTCTGTAATAATAAGACAGCAAGAATTCATAATTTATATAGTGATATATTAAAAAAAAAAAATGCTTTTCAAAATGCAAAGACATCCAAATACACACTGCTTAAACTGAAAACAGCTGTGTTCTGTGAATCCACCACACTGCCCATCCATTCCTCCAAAAAAAAATCACAGTAACAATGTCTAATTCTTCAGCTACAATATACAGTATATGGATAACCTATATCTCTCTATTAAGTTCAGGAGCACAGGTTTTGAGAACAAGTGGTGAAATATCATCAGGACTTGGAGCTTTGTTAGCATTGAGATTGTTTAAAATCCTTCTGACTTCCTATTGACAGAAGTTTTCATCCTAGCGATATTTATTTGAGCCAATGGGAGAAGAGGGCGGGGCAATTACGTCACTCACTACAAATGTGCAGGTAAATAACTACATTTTTGTCTTCCATTGAAAGACAACTGCCTCAATAACGTTCACCAACCACGTGCACGAGATTGGTAAAAGTTACTGATGTTCCATTGCAATGTCAGCTGAAAAAGGGACCCAATATAGTTTGTGTATCTGTAAATATTTTAGTCCTGCTCTTTCGGATGCAACAATATTCCTCATGCATTATGGAACACAAAGCAAAAGGCCTTTTTCTAAGTGACCTATGTAAATGCAGGTAAATAATTACATACTGATATTTATTCCACCTTGAGAATGCCACGGTGGTGGGGTAGCTAATGGGAGAAGAGGGATGCAGGTCACGTGGTACAAGTAGGTGGGGCAATTGCGACACTGCAAATGCACAGGTAAATAATTACATAGGTCATTTCCTGATTAGATATCGATCATAGTGTTTGGGTAAGATGCCACCTGTGGTTTCCCGCATCTGCACCATCAGTACCCTTGTGATGGATACAGAACCTCTGTAAAAGCCAGAAAAATGTTGTGTGTGTTGCATGTGCCATTTAGTGTTAGGTTCTGTTGTTTCTGCTGACTTCTTGGCTGCAGGGCCCTAGTGGGTCTTCATGTTGCCTGCCACCACCACTGGGAGGTGAGCCAAACTGTTCACAGTATTCTGGCTGCTCTCCATCAGGGGTCGCCTAAGCTTCCTGATGGAGAACGAGAGAAAAAAAAAGCATAAGCAAGGGAGATAGTTGAAGGGTGGGAATAAAAAGGGGGAGGAAGAACATCAGTGAATTTCGACAGGTTTGTCTTTTAGGTAGAAAAGAACTGACTTACTCCATCATATCTCTACGTTTTACGTAGAAAAGCATGCACGGGGGATGGCAAAGCCCCCTAGTGAGACATTAAAGAAATAATAATTTCCAAACCCATCCACTGGGAAGTCAACCTGTTACATACAGACAAACAGATGGACACAGACAGTCATAGTGAAGCCACCTAAAACTCAAATACCATAACTGATATAGCAGATAACAAAAACTATTTAATGAACATGAAAAATATAATTCTGTATTCTTTCTGTTCTTGAATAAACACACACTTTTTTTTTTTACTTGCTTTCCTGAAATTTTCCTGAAATTTCCAGTTCCTTTCATTCACCTGGGGGAAAAAACTCCTTAGGGAAGAGTTTTTCGCCTTTCTAGTCCAATCCTAATGGAAAGAGACAGAGAGAACGAAATAAAAATACTCTTTTGATGGGGGGGGGGGGGGGAGGCCAGGAGATTGTCAAAGGTCCACAAATGTAACTTTCACATCAGAGATGCTGAAGTTCTAGCAAGTCAGTTTCATCGCGGACTCGAAAGTTCTAAGTCTATTTCTTTATTGCATTCAGTTTCACAACAGATGCTAAAGTTCTAATAAGTCAGCATCATCGTAGGATGCCTAAGTTCGGATTAGTCCGATTTTTGTCCCGTGTGCATTCGATAAAAAACCCTCTTTGCTTTACTGTAATTGTTTTACAAAACAATAATTTGCAATAATCCCTCTGGAAATAGCCAGTGAACTGCATTATACATTTCAAACATCGCTGTATAGCTTGTCCTTGAATACAAATGACTACGGTTACTTTCCTTTGAGTGACCGCCTTGTACAGATGTTTTATTGTGGACACTTCCTTCCAGTCAGTAAAATCATTAGTAGTCTTCCTTTCTTATACCTATATAGTAATTCATTATGTTGTGGAAAACCGTTTTTGCTCCTAATTGATGTTTTATTGTGGACACTTCCTTCCAGTCAGTAAAATCATTAGTAGTCATCCTTTCTTATACCTATAAAGTAATTCGTTATGTTGTGGGAAACCGTTTTTGCTCCTAATTGATGTTTTATTGTGGACACTTCCTTCCAGTCAGTAAAATCATTAGTAGTCGTCCTTTATTATACCTATAAAGTAATTCGTTATGTGGGGGGAAACCGTTTTTGCTCCTAATTGAAGTAGCACTTGCGAATTTTGCCGAAGTCGATTATCGGCACACATTGAAAATTAGGACAGTAAAAGAGTTGATAATTGGTGCCATTGGTGGGCAGCATTCTGACAAACAAATTTTCTGTTTATACTCCGGGACGACCCCGGTCAGAGGAGATCCCAAAATAGAGAGAGAGAGAATACAAGAAACCGCACCGCATTTAGCAGTCACCGGCTTGATTGTGTGAAATTGCACTCTGCCTAAAACCACAGTAAAACAAGAGAAGTGATGGGGAGAAAATCTATTTTTCAGCGGGGTTTATCTTTTTATTGCAGCTCAGAACAGCGTTATGGCCATGGATAGTGAATTTATTCGGCTTCTGTACTAAAACTGAATTTCTCCCTTTGCGATGACATCATAACAGGAAAGTTATGATGTCATCGCAAAGGAATGTTATGATGTCATCGCAAAAGCATCATAACAGGAAAGCTTAACAGGAAAATATCTTCTAAGAATACTTTTTGAGCAGCCCGTGATTCGTAATCTGTTAGCTTTGTATTGTTAGAAATATTGCAGTTTTGTGAACAATACACATTTCAAGAAACAACCCATTATTACAGTATACATATATATCTTTTTTTTTTTTTTTTCCCTTTAGCATTTTCGAAGTGGCGATTTCACCAGTTTATAACTCAGCTCTAAATAGAAATATTTTCTTGAAATTCCATTATAAGATCAAATATATATCCAGGAAACTGCTGTTCCCTAAAAACAATTACAATAAAGCAAACTTTTTTTTTTTTTTTTTAATCAAATGCGCATTGCAATGTTATCAGTTTTACACCAGTTTTTCTCGTTTCTAAAAGATGAATTTCCCTGATTTTCTGTCAGTAGGCGAACTACACATTGAAGAAAGGAAATACGATCTTTTCGCCTTTCAAAAAACAGTTGTCGCTACTGTTCCACTTATTCCTTGTTATGTCAACTAACAGTTTAGCTCCCGACTGTGTTATGTTTATTTTCCTTCTCGATGTGACATAACCACCGTTGGCACTCTCTCGATGTAGCTGTATCTAGGAAGTTTCTCTTGTAACTCCAACGGTTTTTCTCATAACTCAGCATTTATAGCCAAAGTAGCTTATGTGCCATCAAACCCACATAAACTCTCACAACTCGCTCCACGAAAACAAACTCCCACTCCAAAACAAACAAACGAATCAAGTATCGTGTTTCATAAGCCATAGGTTAATTAGGGTGGGTTTAGAAAAATAACAGAAAAAGGCCTAAAACAATACACACTTGATGTCACATTTTTGTCATTTGCGTGAAATTCAATAGAAATTTTTGAAAATTGAAGTGAGAAAATCGAAGAAAACAGTTCTGGCTTCACCTATAGCGAATTTCAGCTGTGTCCATAGAGTAAAAATTATAGAGATTTACTAGTTGACCTTTCAACTTGGCCCACTGGACCCCAGGATATAAAAATACGGTTAAAGCAATCATTTACTGTAGAACTATAAGTACTACAGTAAATCATCATAAAATGACAACAGTAATTTTTAAAAAATTGCAACTTAAGTGAATTGCATGACTAATTTTCATTTGCAATATTTAAAAGTTTATCAAATAATTTAGCAAGCATAGAGATGGGATTACAATCAAAACTTCACTCAGTTGGGGGGGGGGGGGAAAGGTGGAATAAAACTAAGGTCTTAGCACATTAATACCTTATCAATAATCTATACTTAACTTAGAAAAAAACGCCTGTTGGTTTGTATACTGACATGATTATGATATGTAATACAATGAATCATCAGTAAGTTTTTATTGCATACCAATAAAAACAATAAGTTTAATTCTGTTGTGTACAAAATGCCATTTTTCTAACTTATTTCTCACATGAATACTAAGCTAGGAAAAGAGCATTTCATTTGTCATAATAGTGGCATTTAGTTTGACTGTTCCACCCTTTATGTAAAGGATTTACAAAAAATCTGTTTCTGAAGACATTTTTATTTACATAAGTATTACATTAAATTTAGATTAAAAATCTGTAGAAATTTCATAAAAAGCTACACAAAAAGGTAAAACTTTTAAAATTATTATTTATAACTTTCCTTCATGCATATATTTCGATATCTTTGAAATTAATATTTTTAGTGTTAAACATTCAATGGATAAAACTGCCAATGCATTCAGTCAATCTTTCTGACATTTCACAAAGCATAATAATAAACAACAGATACTAGAAATAAATGGTAAAATCTACAATGATATAAAATGATATAATAATGATTGACATGTAGTAGACTACACTGAACTGAACAGTGATTCTGTTATTACATGGCATCATTCAACACCTTTCAGTTCTCAGTGGAGTGGATTGTTTAAAAACAAATTAACACAGCTGATTGTTTCTGAAAGTATTGAATTCTAACCTTAGCATTCAGCTGTATTTTTCAAAATACACTAATCTGACCCAAAACATTTTTATTCCACACTAATAACTACAAATACTATATTTTCATATCTTTGTTTCAAAATATAGTGCAATATGAGTAATCAAAATCTCTTTACCTGACTAGCTATTATACCATGCCATGCTCCAAGTTACTTCAGCAATGCTACTGGCCCATTCTATGCACATGCATAATTTCTTAGTATCCAACAAGGCTGCTTTATATAGCCTAGTACTGACAAACAAAGTAGGAAAAATTTTTTTCTTGTATGTATGGTAGTCAAACACTCTGAAGTCTTGCCAGAGCTATTGGCATATTGGCAGCAACATCTAATCTGTCTACCTATACTCCTTATGACATTACCACTCACAAAAGTGTGTTCATCAATCTGGATCTTCTTCCTGTATTGTATGCAGTAATCAAAGTCTAAAAAAAAGGCATCAAATTTATGTCCCTAAGATTCTTATAACACTTGGTTGACTCATTTTCAGTTCTCATGAACACTGTCCTGTTGACTTTTGCACAGAACATTCAAATGCATTCATGGCAACTTCAACATTTGTAGTACTTTTTGATGTCCTTTTCCTCCCACTGCTTATCTTACTGATATTGCATGGAGTTTCACATTCCTTAAATTTATCATGCAGACAGGTTATTGTTAGACAAGTACACACCCTTATTTTATATTGTCTTTCCCACGCACACTAAACCTCTACAACATTTTCATATTTCCAGTACCAATTAAGAATCTCCCTTTCATCAAAACTTAATTACATGTTCTCTATCATTTCTATGGTTTCAGCCAATCTGAAAAAAAGAAATAATACAAATCAGTCATCTAATTCGCAATTATGGATTGTTAAATGTGCTATTTTAACTTGTGCTATGTGTGTGTGTGAGAGAGCATGCAAGTTTTTAATCTCTATGTATAAAGAATATATGTAGAAATGTGCACACATGTAATTTTGCACATCATTAAGCATGAAATCTGAAAACGGAGATGACTTATAGTATCTTACACGCACACAACAATTATACATATGTATATATTTTAATATTTATGTACATAACATATACAAAGAAATATGTGCACATGAATAGGTCTGAATTTTAGAACTTTTAACAAATTTATGAACTATAAAATAGAAGCAATTGATAAATTTTGTGTTTAAACTTTTTTAAATTTTGAACAGAATTAGTTTCATTTCACTGAAAATTACATATATAAAAAAATTTTAAACATTAAAAGTTTTCATTAAAATAAAAATTTCACGTAATTAATTAATTCAAATCATTGTTTTACTCTATGCAGAATTAAAAAAAAAGGACTTCTCAGAAATAAAGAAGAAAAAAGTCATACACTTGTCATATGTAGCACAACATTCATTACAACAGAAGGGATGACCACTGCTAGGTTAATTAAATTAATTTATTTTAAATGCACAGTTTTTGTTTATTTAATGCAGCATAATCCTGTAAATTCAAATTCTGGTAAACAAACTAGGTGAAAACTGTTGGCAAAGAATTCATACTCATTTGGTTACAGTTCAATTTTTTTAAATTTAATTATTCTAAAGCAAAGTTTCAGTAGAAAAAAATTAAATGTAGTTTCCCTTGAAATATGCTTATCACTCATTAGTTCTGGATGAAGTCGTTTACACTGTTTATATATATTGAAATGAAATTACACTGCATATACAGTAGAACGTCAGTTATCCAGAACGTAAGTTGTCTGGAATAATTTGAAAGGCTGATCTTTCTTTTTTTTTTTTTTTTTTTTTTATTAATGGTAGTACAGTAAGCTCCGGTTATAGTGATCATGTTTGCAAATTGACTTTTGATTATAATAAGTGAAAGATCGAGTTTACTACCTGTTTACAACAGATTGTACAAACAAAAAGCATAATAAACTGAAAATTGCAAATTGTTTTTATTGTTTTATGGTTTTGACCTCTAAAATTCTATGTGACCTTCAGAAATGTGCTTTAAAAAAATATCACAGAGACTACTGGGTTTTCTCGGAAACCACGAGTAAATTTCAGATTAGTTGAGCTCCAGATTCGGTAAGAATAATATCAGCCCAAAACTGTGTGATTTATTCAATTTTTTACGGTAAAATGTGAACAAAAATAAAACGCGTAATTTTAACATTGCAACAAAAAACGGAAATTATTAATAGAATTAGAAAAGGTGAAAATTTAGAAAAACTCTCCAAAGAGTTTTTCTAAATTTGTGGACTTCAACAATTTACAACATCAAGAAAAATTCCAATGCTATAACAGAATTTGTGTCGATTATGGATAGTGAAGGAGGATCTAGCAGGAAAAGGACTATGTCGAAGCCTGAAAATGCTGCTTTAGAGTGTGACTCACTTTATTTTTTGTTTTCTTCAGAGCGATTGTTGTTTTGTTGTTTTGGTTTTTTAGGAGCATTAGCAACTAAGGCCATATTGCTCCGGGAATATGCGGTGGTCATTCCCTGACCTTTCCGCATCCTCCGTATTTGGTGGTGACGGGCTCGAACCCCGGTCTAATCAAGAAGCGTGTGCTACGTACTGCTGCTCCTTCCCACCTGGCTACGGAGGCGCCTCTTCAGAGCAAAGTTTAGGTGAACCAGTCTCAATGTTGTGTGAAAAAGCACTAAATTTTAATCGAAAATTAAGAGGTAATGAAGATTTTAAGGCAAGCACAGGTTGGCTGAAAAACTGAGACACTATACATGAACTAGATATTGAAGGCGAGAAACTTTCTGCAGACGAATCAGCAGCAGTGTCCTTTGAAAAGTAAGTCTGCTTCAGTTAAAGCTAATTATGAGAAAGAAAACATTTATAATGCTGATGAGATAGGCTTATTATAGAAAGCATTACCGAGAAAAACCCTAGCCACTAAAAGAGACATGCCTGCACCAAGTTTTAAGATTAGAAAAGAGCGAGTTACAAGTGCTATGTGTACAAATGCTACTAGGATGCACAGATTGTCTGTGTTTATTATCGGTAAGTCAAAAAAACCGAGAGCATTTAAAAATGTTTCTAATTTTCCTGTTTTGTATAAAAATCATAAAAATGCTTGGATGGATGTTTGTTTTCTGATATTGGTTTATAATTTTTTTAAATTTAATTAATCTTATTTAATTTAATCGTAAGGTAATATTAAATTTATTTAATATTTTTACGATTCCAGTAAGATTAAATTTATTTTAATCTTACTGGAATCGTAATAAGATTAAATTTATTTAATCTTACCGGAAAAAATTATCCAGAAAATTTTCCGGTTTGATTATCCAGAAAATTTGGCTATCCGGAAGAGGTGTTACATCAATTATTCCAGATAACTGCCGCTCTACTGTATTAAAGTACTGGATAATTGGTGGTCTTCATATAGGTGAATGAATAAGGTAACAGAAGATAAGACAACAGAATGATTTTTGACAGTAGGTTCAATTTCTTGTTATGCCTTAGTCTAGTTCTTAGTGCAACAACATCAGTATCATGGAATACTGACGTTGTTGCACTAACTAGACTAAGGACAATACTTTTAAGTTTTGTTTCTGGTTGATTACCATTAGGTTCCTCAAACAATCTAAAAAAATTTTTCAAGAGATACTACATTTTTTTAAGGTGATTTTATTTGACATTCAAAAACTGGAACGTCTACACAAGGATGTTAACAATTCCAGGTGGGAATTACTTTCCATATGATGGGTCTCTTTTTTTTTTTTTGAGAATCCCAAGCACGAGAGGTATTAAAACTATAGTACTTAGTACCATGCATAAGTTGAAGATAAGCAGATGAAAGAAAATACTTGTTGACATTAGACTTGAATTTCTGTAGATTGCAATTTTCAGGAAATACATAAGAAGGGAGGTGGTTTCAGAAAACAGAAGTTGAATGAATAAATAAGGAAGAAAAAAAGTGGGTTGTGTCAGTTTGAAGTTTACAGTAAAAGGATGCTGACTCGTTACAGCACACATTCGGACTGGTTTGGAAGAAAGAGGGGAAATTATAGAAGCCAATTCAGAAGAACAGTGCCCATGGAAGTATCAACAGAAAAGGCATGCCGCAGAAATAGGACAGAAGGTGGGAAGACTCTGTTAGAGAAGAGTCATTAATTAACCTGCCCTCTTTTCAATGGAATCCAGAAGCCTGAGAGAGGTTTTGGGTGCACTGCCCCAGGATGTGGGAACAATATTCCATGGTAGAGTGTATTTGCAATTTGAACAGAGTGAAGAGCTGTTTGGAAGAAAAGTAACATTGAGTGCAAAAGAGAAAAACTTAATTTTTTAGATGGATGCAGAGGAAGCAATATTTGTAATGTGCTTATGCCAAGAGAGATTAGAAGCCAGGGTACACCCCAATAGATATATGACACCCATTCTATCAAAATTTCATAAAAGATAAGCATAGGAGTATAGCAATCCTTTTTGAAAGATATAAGACAGGACTGAATTTTAAAAGGATTAAAATCAACTAAGTTACCTTAGCACCACTGGAGAATTGAGATCAGCATTTAAAGGAATTGGTAGTGGATATTCACGAAGTTGAAGCTGTTTGTGCAGGGTAAGGTTTCTCAAACTGGCAGGTGGAATGCAATGTGCTATCATCAGCAAAACTATGGATACGATTTCTGGGCAATGGAAGAAGGTCATTCATATACAAGGGGAAAAGAGTGGGACAAAGAACTAAACCTTGGGCAACACCAGCATTATTGGAGAAGTTAAGACAAACAGCCATCGACCATTACACCACAGTGAGCAGTCAGAGAGAAAACTGGATACTAAATTACAAAAAACAGTTGGCAAACCATGGAAGCTTATTTGGAAGACCTTTATGCCAAACACGATCAAAAGCCTTTGAAATGTCAAGAGCAACTGCTTGAGTTCAACAAACTTTTCCATTGAATTTGTCCATATATGGGCAACATAAGCCAGAACATCACTAGTGGATTGACACTGACTGAATTCATAATGGCAATTGTTGATCAAATGGAAGGTTTCTAGATAGTTTGAGGTTAATTGATTTCTCTATTACTTTAGAAAGAGTAGAAGTAATCGCAATATGAAGATAATGATTGGATCGGAGGGATTTGTCACCCTTTTTTTTTAGGAACTGGCTGGATACAAGTAAATTTTCAAGCAGAAGGGAAAATGCCATCAAAATAAGAAAGTGAAAAAATGTGACACAGAACAGGAATAAGCTCAGGAGCACAGGTTTTGAGAAAAAGTGGAGAAATACCATCAGGAACTGGAGCTTTCTTAACATCAATATTGTTAAAATCTTTGTGACATCCTTTTGACAGAAGGTTGAATGGAATCTACTGGGAATGGTAGGAGGTGGTTTGCCAAGACCATCAATACATCAGCTAAAAGAAAAGCAGAATGCTAGCAGGTCAGCTTTATCTTTAGATGACGTGGCAATAGAACTATCTGGTTATGACAGAATGGGAACAGAGATGGGCAAAAGTTGCAGCCAATAGCTTTGGCAAGAGACCAGAATGTTTGACTACAATTTGGACAAGAAACAAGTTTTCTGCTCTTGGTCTGTTTGAAATCTAGTTTGGACTGATTAATAACTGTTGTGAGCTTTGGTGTGGGCAGAAAATGAAACTAAATATTTGGATGCAAGCCAATTACGATATACAACATTCTTCTCTTGAACAATCTTAGCACATTTATTGGAAAACCAAGGTTTAGATAAAGGATGAGATTTTAAGGTGGAGCATGGAATAAAGGATTTCGTCCCTACAAGAATAATTTCACTGATAGGATCTGAGCAAAACACTGACATCAGAAGATTTGAAACAGTAATCTGACCAGTAATCTGAAAATAAAAGAAATCTTGCAGATAATCCCATTTTGCATTCTTGTAATGTCAAATAACAAGAGGTTGAGAACGGCCATGAGAGAAAGGCTCCATTGGAGAAGAGACCATCACCACCAAATACGACACACCTAGAGGATCACTCACTTCAACCATGTACTTAGAAGGGTTGTTTGCGAGATAAAGATCAAGCATGTTAGCAGCATCACTTGGATTGTCTGGTATTCTCGTAAGTAAATTAACAATCTGTGCGAGGTCATTAATAATTGCAAAAGCCTCAGCATCTTGACCAGCTGGGTCCGTGTGACCAGAAAACGGAAGCCAGCTGGAGTTGTGAACATTAAAATCACCAGGGAAAATTAACTCACTGCTGGGAAAGTTGGACTGGAGAAAGTCAAGTTTCAAAGAGAGGAAGTCAAAGAGTTAAAAGTGATTAGTGGAGATGGGAGTAGGATAGAGGAAACAGATGAATTTAACAGAATGTGGTCGAGAGATTTTATGCCAAAGAAGATCGAAAAAAGGAGATAAATTCCAAATTATTAAGTCTCAGACAGCAAATATCAGAGCGGACGTATGAACAAGTATCTCTTTTGAAGTATCTCTTTTGAAGCAAAAGGAATCATATAGCAAATAATTTGGACAACCGAGATGAGCAGTGGTTGGATCAACTGATAACTGGGATTCTGTCAGAAAGAGTACATGAAGTTTTGCAGATTGTAAGTGTAAATGGACTTTGAGATCGGACCTGAGACCGATCTATTAGTTTGAAAATTCATAATATATTCAGTAGTAAGAAAAGGTGGGGCTGTGCTGTATGAAGTAATGAAATTCTTGGATATGGAGTACACATGGCAAGATGTACCCAGTTCCTTGATATAACATGGCCTTGACAATCCTCCCCCGCACGCACACACCACTCAGACTTCCTCCAATCACTGTCTGCCAGAGAAGAGGCAGCGAGATTATATATTAGCTGATACAGAAACCTCCTAGAGAGTTACCAATAAGTTTGGTCCAGTGGACTATCTAGCAGCCAGCCTGCAAACACCAATTTAGAGCTATACCCTTGAAATGTAAGGAAGATTGGATCTTGCCAGGATGTCCATCATAATCTCAAATATCCATCATAACGTCATAAAAGACATGAATTATACTACATGATGGAAGAGATGGGTGGGGGGGGGGCTGTTGCTGGAGCTTTGCTCTGGAGACTTAACATGGGTTCCACCACTTCAAGTCTCCAATCACCAAAAAGTGGTGTATTGCACTGGTTCATGAAAGTAACCTACCACCTAGTATTGCCCTGATAACACAGAGGGACAGCATTCCGCCGTGTGGTGTGGGAGCCATACCTTGACCCCTCCTTACATTAGTTTGCACCTGGGTGGTCCCCACCAGTATACTAGGTGCCATATTTTAGGTCTTCCACATGGGGGTAATACCAAGGAATGTTCTACTGCAAGGTTACCAACAGTTCCACCATCTCGAAGGTGCAAGCAGAGGATATGGCTGTCATAGACCAACCGGACCTTGCCGAAATTAGGTCCACTTGACTTGTGTCACTCAAATACCTAGAAGAATGCCTGTGACTGCCATTTGCTTGCTGAAATCTTGAAAACAAGTCAGAACTACTATTAATTTAAAATTGTCTGGAATTACTTGGCGGAATTTGGGTGATTTTGTTTAAAAGTGTTGCCACCTTACTGTAAGGTATCAAATGTTAGTAACAGAGTGCAGTATGGAAAGATATTATTAATACCAGTCTATTTTAACGGAAGATTATGTGATTCATGGTTAAACTTCTGTTGCCTGATAGACTAGTGTTTTTTTTTTATTTTCTTCCTTTCTTTTTTTTTTCAGAGTGCTTGTGACTGAATTACTTTTTAATGTAAACAGCATTCAAAAGACTGTCATGTACTCTTTCTTCCTTAGCTTATAGTCTGAATGAAAACAGCACTAAAAGTATTTCAAAGAAAATGTAAAAATTTTATATGGTTAGTAGTAGGTAACACTACTAACCATCTTGTTAAGTTTTCCAAACATAAAAATTGAGTCCAAGTTAATTTTATTTTATTAGCCCATTTTATTTCTCATAAAATGAAATGTTTAAAGCCAAATACATTAATCAGTTCAACAGCAGAGCAGAAGCCTTTGCATTTTTTCTCCTGTCTAAAATATGCAAACAAGGAGTAACCTCACCCCCCTCTAATTTCTGTAGGAAGCTACATGGAGAGACGTCTACATAATCCACTGTCCAAGGATTCTGACTGAATCCACATCATACAAGGATTTACTTTATACTATACAAAAATCCCATTTTTGTATATATAATATTTTGTTACAATATATACCCCAGCTTACTAAGTGTGGATATGACTTTCGGAGCATGCACTACACTAGAGACTATGCAAACAAGAAACCATCTTTTCCTACACTGCCCCTAAGCTTTTGCTGATCTCAGCATGTTCACCAAAAAACTGGAGAAACTGTACTGTGAAGTTGACATTCAACAGGCAATGAATTACTGGTGTATTTGTAAAAGCATTTGAAGGAGCGTATATTTACAATACAGTTCTCCTACAGGTTCCTCATGTTCACAATTATTTGGACAATGTAAAACTTATTTGATGTGTGAGAATTCCCATTCAGATAGGTTTCCAGCATTCAACACATGTTTTCCATTCTTAAGTCATAAATATAATTTTTACTTACATGAAGAACATGAAAACTGTGACAGGCATCAAGAATACTTCAGTAAATGCTATCAAGCATAAAATGTTCTTCTGCTGCTGTACTACAATGGTCACTGGTTTAGTATATGATTTCAAAGTAGTCTGAAGAAAAAAACCAAAATTTTAGACATTAAATTAATAAAGCATAAGTCAAAATTCAGAGGAGGAAATACAAAATATGGAACTATAACAAAATTAATTAGTATACTTAAAGCAGCAATGTGAAAACATCTAAAATTCACAAAATAAATGAGTCAGGTGGTGGTGGTTGGATCAGTAAATAACATAACACAGCCTCTATATACAGAGGTAGAACATAGAATATTAATGCATTTAAATGTTTCGTAAGAAACTCATTCATTCATTAATTTTACGAATATTATAAAGTTTCATGCTCAGATTCTTGGAAAACATTCTCATTTTACCACCCGTTTAACACTGACCTACATTTTGACAAAGGAGCTCTTGAAGACATACACCAATGTTTACAATGACACATCTTCGTCACTTTCACAACACAATTAAATCATCATGGCTCTGTCAAGTCTGGAAGGCATGTTTCTAGCATGTTTCCTGCAAAATGACCTCTCTCTCTGAAGAAACTTCACAAGAAAAAGTCACATAGTTAAGTCTGGACTCTGAGGTAGCCAAAAATACCCGCAGTTGTGATCACCAGGATAACAACATGACAATATGTGAGGGCCAAAAACAGTGCAAAAAATCCAACATGCACATTAGCTGTACATGGCATAAACTACCAGGAGTGGTCTATCCCTGCTCATGGCAACTCAAAAAGCTGAGTTGCCATGAGCAGGGTAGAAAGTCATTCTGAGGCATATACAAGTATTGCTGTGAGTGCACAGTTTCATTGAACAGTCCAACTATTCACACAATTACTTTCAGTCCATCACTACTTTATTGATGTGGAGGTTCTACTGCCTAAAACCATACACTCTGCTGTCTCAGTCTTCTTCAAATGAAATAAGTTTCTAAAAATCATGTGTTATGTAACATTGTATTTCTCCCTTCTGCTCATGCAGTGAACTGAAGTCTTCTTAGAGTAGTATTTTCAGAAAGTTTATACAACACTAATCCCATATGGAATATTTTAAAATCCAAATGAAGCATTCATTAAGTACAATGCCAAGATATTCCAAGTTTGCAAGCTACATTTCTTGTTGACTTTCCTGGACCATACATTGCAATTCTGAGGGCTTCAACATTTCTGAAGAAAGACTAATGGCTGAGCAAGGTCATTTCTGTTCCTTTAGACAGCCTTTCTCCTCAAACTGCTAGTATAAACAAAGTACTGTTTTTTGCAAGTGTGCAATGAGTTTCAAAACAAGTTAGTTAATGTATGCAGTGCATTACATTTCAGGGCATTTGATTTTTTTTAAATCGAATGAATTTATTTTTATTTTCCTATGACTGATAGAAGTGAAAAGTAACACAATTATCTCTTTATGAACTAATTACTAGGAGTAATTAATTAATTATTATGTTATCAATTACATACTTTATAGAACACTTAAAACTCTACAGTTTTACATTCTCTAAAGTTAGCCATTCAGTTTAATTACAACTGTATAATATTTATTACTCTCCACCTATATACTTTTTTTTGTTGTCTCTTTCTCTCTACATACACGTATCTCTTGCACAAGTGATACCATGTTCACGAGTCTTACGTAACAATATACAAAATGTGCATGGACTGTCTAAAGCTAACAATACTGCATTAGAGCTACACTTAATCTATGAATTTCTTTTTTACTTACAAATTGTTTAAAAAAAATAAATAAACAATAATTGTCAGGTTTCTTTTTGTCCAATTTTAATAAAATTTGGAATGGCTTGAGAAATATTTTTAAAAGACCCAAATATAAAATTTCATGAAAATCTGTCCACTGAAAGTAAAGTTGTTACTTGCAGGTGATTGGATGGACATGGCAAGGACAATAGGCACATATGTGAACACACCAAAAAAGCATGAAAGTTCGGCATAGCAGTTGCATTCTTTGTTTCAGAAAAAAAAAAAAGAAAAAAAAGAAAATCAAACAACTTAGCCCTTTGCCCTATTTTGACAGACAGCTTCTTTCCCATTTTGCTTACTGATGAGAGCATGTGGGATTCATAAACACATACAGTGCTGAAACTTATTACTGCTCTCTAGGACTTTCCAGAAACTGCAGCATGAATTGCCACCAACTTTAAATTTCAACTAGTAGCTCATTAATTGGCAATACAAATGTATAAACATTCTGTGCCCCACCCTATACTACACCTCTTCATACCAACCATAGTTTCAGATATGTGGATATGATTACGTTCTCCAAGATAGATCTACAAAAAAAAAAAAAAGCTACACGTGTCAAACAATCACTAATTTCACACTAGACACTGGCAAAAGTAAACATCTACTGTATTCTTTTCTGCAGCATATTCAGTAGCAGAGTAAATTTTTTAAATCAGCAGAACTTAACAAACTAATTACTGTAAATTCAAAATCTCTCCCTGTACCCCTCCTTGCCCCAACAATAAAAAGTAAAAGTCTTTGTGCAATACACAAATGTGTATAATTCAGGCAGATTTTTGGGATGGAGGGCAACAACTTCTGAACTGTTTAAGAACTCATTAAGCTTTGTGAGTTTATGATGTGAAACAGTGATTTAGAAATAAATAACCTAGTTTGTGTTTGGTTACAACAGACATAAGCAACTTATTGCAGCATACATTAGAATATAATTTTTGACTCTAGATTTACCCTGGAGAAGTTTTAACAGTACTGTAGAGTCAACTTTTGAGAAAGCAGTAAGTGTAATGAAATCATAGCAATCTTTTCCAAAGAATTTCACAGAAACTAATATCTACAGAATAACATCCCAATAAAACTCCTCTTATTTATGTTATGTACGCATATTGTAATTATTTTCTTAAGTTATTTTCTCTTAATAGACAAGTAGTTCCTTGTCACCAATCTATATTATGTACTGTTAGGTTTCCCTGTACACAATACTTCATTTGGAAGTGCAGAAGTAATATAACAGATTTACAATTTAAGTTTATTTTGAAGGGCACAGTACTGCTGTTTAATATGCTCATGTTAAGTACAGCATTACCTGTGAATAATTATGTAGCAAAAAAAAAATATATAATAATATATATATATATTAATACATTACAGGAATGTGCATTAGCATATACACCTTTAATTGTTCATTATCTTTAGTCACTGTGTACTTATATTAAAAAAATATGTTAATTTCAGTTACTCTTATGACATAGTTAACTTATAAACAGAGGTGTTAAAGTTGTTCCCTGGAACACACATTA
Organism: Mastigoproctus giganteus; assembly: GCF_048544385.1. Taxonomy (NCBI): domain Eukaryota; kingdom Metazoa; phylum Arthropoda; class Arachnida; order Uropygi; family Thelyphonidae; genus Mastigoproctus; species Mastigoproctus giganteus. The sequence goes on from NC_143576.1 coordinate 17,431,763, forward strand.
AATCATGATTACACACACACACAGCCGACCGGGCTAGCCGGGTGGGTAAAGTGCCTGCCTGGCAACCCAAAGATCGCGGGTTCAAATCCCGCCTCGGGCTTGGATCAAAGTACAGTCAGTCCTCGTATAGCACGATAGTTGTGTTCCTAGAAACCCTCTTGCAATGCAAAATCGTGCAATATAAACAACAGGCCCTATGGGAAAAATAGGGTTAGGTGCCGACCACCCAAGATTGAACACACATTTGTAATCAAAACATTACCAAACACAATAAATAATCGTAATAAAATACGTAAGTATTTTATTACGACTATTACGTAATAAAATATTGCTAATTCTTTTGCTTCTATCGTAAGCAAACTTGTTTTTTGTTTGGTTTTCTATCCAAACAGATGACAGCCGTTCCATCTCTTCCAATTCTTTGTGTCTTAATCTAATGGATTTTAATTACACTTTGAGTTGTTCCTGCTATGAAAGCTGTTTTTATTTTCTCTGCATTCTTTGTAATTCTTGGCGTTGCCTCATTTAGGTCTGTAGCACGTGCAATATCACATGGTCTTTCATTTCGCTCAAAGCGTTTCACGATTTCATATTTTTTCTCTATCAACAGAGGCGGACTGGCCATAAGCCTTACCGGGAAACTCCGGTGGGCCGGAAGCCGGTGTGATTTTGGCCATAAACCATAGTATGAGGCCACTACAAATTTTCTCGGGTAAGAATTTTTGACCCAGTCCACTTCTGTTTATCGATATTGCTTTTCTTTTCCTCTCTGAATCTGCAGTGTCTTCACCAGGACGCTTCCTTTTCACACCTTTTAAGTATTTTACTCATTTTTAGGGAATAAAGCACAATTACAAAACGAGGAGGCACGCTTGATACACATAAACAAAGCTGCGCGCGTGTAGCAACTGAATAAACAACACCGTAAAGGCAGAGATACACTATTAACACCTCACATTTTACTAAAGCACATTTCTAGGGGTTACTACCATAAAACAAGAAAAACAATTTCCAGTTGCATTTCTGCTAGTGGAATCTGTTATAAACTGGTAGTAAACTCGATCTAATTGCATTTGCGATTATACCGATAGCTGGAATTGTGTTGGTTTTTACGTTATTATGGTGAAATGTGTTTCCCCTTCACTGATATAAAAACATAAATACATTTTCAGAATCTTCTCTTCATTCCTATCATGTTGCATTCGGTTGGGGTGATTCTGCGTTCGACTGCCATTTTTTGTAAACACAAAGGCGAATCGTGCATAAGCGAATTCTGTTCGTGTTATATAAGATATCGTTCCCCCATTTATAAATCGTGTATGATCGAATTCGTGTAGTGTAAACACGTGTTATACGAGGACTGACTGTACTGCAAAAACCTTGGGAGGTGCATTATGGCCACAGAAGCCGATGCGCCAACAACTACCAAAAAAAAAAAAAAAAAAAAAAATGATTACACACTTTGCATACCACAACAACAGCCAAAAATAAAAATTAATTTTCAGCATCGGTGGATATGAATACTGTCTTCAGTGCTATTCAACTGTAATTTCATATAAACTGAACTACTAAGTAAGTATGGCAAAATCCACCTAATGTGACAGTCATGTCCCGGAAAGTACTGCATAAAATGAAAATACGTTAAGTAAATAAACAAGTAATGGAAAACATAGTGGCTGCAACCCAAGTGAAATTATGTAATGAATATACTATGTTTGAGAAGCACATACTGGCACAAATGCTTAAATAAAATTAAACATGTCTTATCAGAAGCAAATGCAGTAGCAAAAAAATTAAACACACCTATTTAAATGCTTCACACACAACAGTAAAGGTAGCAGAATGCCAGTCAGCATCCAGATGAATCCCAAATGTTTAGATGAATCAATGACTTAGCATAATCAAAAAGTTTCCAACAAATCACCAAATGACATAGCATAGTCAGTAAAAATTTCATCTACTGGGAGGCAAATAGATCATAACCTGCTTAATCACTTACCATTTATTTCTACAGCCTGATGTGTCAGTAAGAAGTGACACCATTAAATAAGATCATGTATCACCTGCACACCTGACAAATAAAAACTTTTAACAGAGATCTGAATTCAGCCAGAAGACCCTGGAACTGTATTATAGCACTGTTACAATAGCACTCCCAGACTTTTCTTTTAAATCAATGATAACTAATTAATGCAATCAACACATAAATAATGCAGGCTGTCATTAAATGCAATAATCTATATTTTAAAGTTATTTGCTTTATTCTCTGCTATGTAATTATACCATTGCATGTCGATGCTGCTAAATGCTACCAAAAAGCACTTCTGAACTGAAATGCTACCAAGATGCTTCTAAATGCACACTACCAAAGAAACATTTGATAGTGTGCATCAGCAGTGAGTGGGGGGGGGGTTACTGTTCCAGTAGCTATGGATATGCTCCTAGGTGGATATGTGAGACACCGCAGGAAAAGGTTAATTATCCCTGTTTATTGCTTAACATATCTGAGTAGCATCTTTCGCATCTCAGTAGAACTCATTGTTACAATTCCCTTCTAGAAACTTTTTTTCTGGAAAACATTATAGGGAATAACCATGCAGCCCTGCCATACCTTAAATATATAAGACACAGAATACAACCCACCCCATCCTGTTTCTTCCTGCTGAGATATATATGTGCATCAATAAACCAGTCCAAATTACTGGTATTAGTACTCATTTAATTGACCTTATCTGTGACCTTATAATTAGTAATCCCTAATATAGATCAACAAGTCATCACTGGAAGAGAAATCATCTCTTTAGTAGCTAATGTTCCATGTTTTATGTAGTATGGTAGTTTGAATTTGTTATAAATTTGTAGCCCTTATGAAACAGTACAAACCAGAAGAGGTTTTGTACACTGCTATCTTCAAATTGAAGATATTAAATTATACCAAAGAACATGGAAAAGAGGCAGCTGAAAGACATTTTGGGCCCTCCTCCTCGAACTGAGAAAATTATACCCTATGAAATTATATTTCAAATATATGTAATAAAATGTTTTTCAAAATTCTCCTTCTAAATCTGGGTTCGCCATATGGTGCAGTATATCCTATCATCTGGCAAATATGATAAATAATATATAGAGCTAAACTCAAAATATTAAAAACATAAAATCATAAGAACATAAATACAGAGAATAAACTGAAAACAAGAAAGCAATAAAAACATGATACACATTTAGTGACTTTCAAAACACTGCACTCCTTTATCAACTTCCAGCTGATAAAGGAGCACATACCACTCCGAATGCATGTGCACAGTATACCATGTTTTTATCACATTTTTATCATTTTGATTTGCATATAATCCACATTTATATTCTTATTGCTTTTATGTTTTTAAAAATAGTTTTAACTATATAGAGTAGAATTCTATTAAGAAGCTTTCCAAGGGAGTGGGGGTTCAGAGCTTCGTATGAGGGAAAATTTCTTAGAAGGGAAAAGCCTAAGGGTATGAAATATTAACTACACAAATAAAAACAAAAAGATACACATACATAAGTTAAAGATGATTATTTTAAGTACTATTTCAGATTTTATAAATATTTTACTCTGCCTATTGGAAACATTATAAAAGCAGGGCTAGCTGTATCCCATGATGCTGCAAAATAATGCATTGCATCTAACAAAGGAAGTTTGAACTTTTCAGTTTTACAAGGGTAAGCAATTTATGTACAAGGTACTTAGGAAAATGCATCTTTAAAACATTGATCGCTCCCTGATCCATCGGTTGCACAAATGATGTGGAACCCCCAGGGAAGAGCTCCACGTGGACATTAAGTGCTCATTGTTTTTCGGATGAGCAGGGCAGTTATTGACAAATAAAATTTTTTCTATTCCTTCCTGCCATCTTTGAATCTAGAGCTCTTAAATACTCATCAAAAAGAGTACAGGCAATCCATGCTGTTTTACTGTTCCTGTATTTACATGGAAGTGTTTTCACAATATTGAAACAGTGCAGTTTCTTAGGTTTTCCTATCACAAGCAATGGTAGTTTCTCTGAGCCATCCATAATAGCCCCGATTAGCACTGTAATTCTCTCTTACTCAGTTTACTACGATGGCAATTCTGTCCTTTGAATGCACAAGTCTTATTAGGAAGCAGGTTATAAAATTTTAGAGTGCTAATTCATAAACATTAAAAATATCACACTTTCTATATTGTTTGATCAAAACATGTAGTTTCCTTTTTCTCCATTCATCAACTTAGAATTTCTATATATAAAAAACATTAAGTGGAAAAACATCATTATAATACACTGTGTATTCTTTATCACATACTTTTTATGTGGGAAAGCTTTTTACCCAGGAAACTTCTTACACAGGAACATAATGCAATATATAGAGTTGAAATTGGGAATTAAAAAATCAAACCTAGTATAGAGGAAAACTTCTTTTGCAGGAATTTCTTATTCAGGTTTTACTGTATAATATTTATTTTGTTCATATATTTTAATAAAGTCATTATTTCTTCAGTTTTGTCTGTTGTGGCAAGATTAAGTTTGTAATATTCTTATTCCCATAATAGGAACCTTTATGGGAATAAGAATATTATAATCAAACTTTACATTGCAAGGAACACTGAATGAAAAATAAACAATACAGCAAACTCTTTATATAAGGCACCCTCAGGGATTGAGAGGTGCCAGATTTTAAAATTTTCTGCATTTTAGAGAAGTATACCTAGTAATTGAGCAATTTTAGAACTGAATTTCTATATACAGTAAGAACCCTGTATGCACGGGGGATATGTTCCAAGACCTACCGTGGATGGCTGAAACCACGGATATAAGCCTTGATTCAAATCCATTTCAGCTATTTCACCATCAGTCATTGAATGAATAGCTATTTCGCCATCAGTCACTGAATGAATAACTGGAGCATCATTATCAATGTTAAAGACTTCTTCGATATCCACTTTTTCCAGCTTACTGACAGCCTCCAAAAGCACTATTTTTGCATATGTAAGGAGTTCAGACATCATCCTTTTCTCAAAATCATTAGCTTCTTCATCATCATCACTGGGCATAGTCACAGACCAGAGGTTGTGCCAGGCATGCATAACTGTGTCTTTAGTCACTGAGGTGCAGGTGTTTGCAACATATACAGCATCCTTAAGGTTAAACTCCTTCTGGAAACCTTCCACACCCATGCCTCTGTTCACTGTTGCCAGCATGCTGTTCAAGAAAGTGTTTTTATATTTACTTCATTGACCTAAGGATACCCTGGTCACATGGCTGAATTAATGAAGTCACATTTGAGGGAAAGTACATGGTATGAACATTATTTTTGATGAGCATTTCAGCTGAAGGATAAACAGAACTGTTGTCAAGAAATAACAACATCTTACAGTCATCATCCAGTCCAGCTTCCCTACAGTGAGCAAGAGCTGCTGGTACAAAATATTTGTGAAGCCAATCAGAAAAGATGTTCCTGGTGATCCATGCTTTTGTGTTCGCATGATAATGTACTGGTAAGAAATTCAATCCTTTAAAACAGCAAGGACGCAAGCTTTGGTCTATCACAGCAAGTTTACACTTATGTGTGCCTGCTGCATTAGTACATCCCAGCACAGTTAATCTGTCCTTAGCATCCTTAATTGCTGTTGGGGCTGTCTCATCAGCTGTAGTTATATCTTCCTGGGGCAATAACACCAAAACAATGATGTTTCATCAGCATTATAGACTTGTTCTGCCGTCCGATTATCAACAGTGTTGACCTTGGCAAACTCATCAATGAATTTCTCTGCTGCCTCATGATCAGCAGATGCTTTATCATCACAAATCTTTAAAAATTTAATGCCATGTCTTTTGAATTTCTGTAACTAAAAAAAATTCCCCAAGTTACCCTGAGAGAGAGAGAGAGAGAGAGAGAGAGAGAGAGAGAGAGAGAGAGAGAGAGAATTAGAAAGGAATCACCAAGACAGAGAAGAATGATGATATCCAGCTCAGGACCCCGGGTGTGCCAAGCCCATACTCACCAAATTTGAGTGGGTCCTACAAATACACAAAGCTACGTTCTGATTTCTTGTGAAGCACATGCAATACTACTTAATTTAACTTTAATGACATGCATATGAGCTCTAAAGCCATTCCTCTTACTTTGCATCTTCAAAATTCTCTCTCTGTCTATCTGAAAATGCTTGAAAACAACTGCCACATCCATGCAACATTTGTTACATGGGTTGAGCAATCATCTCTACAAGCAGACTTCATCATTAAAACTAACTTTGATGTGGATTTCAGGTTTTACGAAACTTGAAGTTAGTGTGATATTTGATTTCGCCACTGTGCAAAAAAGCACAACTTATTTTACAAAACTTGTCCTATCTTGACATGTGTAGAAGATGCTCTGAATATCCAGAACTAAGTGGGATAGCTTTTGATGTGCAACTGGTGCTAGATTAGGTTAGGTTGTGTTAGATTAGTTGTTGGCTTTTAAACACATCAGCAACTTAGATCATACTGTCAGTATATATTATGTTCATATAAGTAAGATTCACAAGCTGATTTGCATGTTTTGCAGATGAAATACCTGGAACAGCTCATAGAAGGAACCCTATTCTCCCACCTGAGACTGGCTAACTGCCAGTCTGAAGAGACCATAAGAATCTCTTCCAGTCTATGGCAGAATTCAAATCCAGGCCTCTCCAAACAAATGATTGCCAAAATCACTAGACTATGACAGAGGACACAACCAGTGCACCAATGCATGAATTTATGATTGTACTATGTATAATGATAGTAGTATCAACTATTAAAACAGAAGACAAAAATAATATAAAATATTAACTGTGCTGAGTTTAAATTCTTATCTCTAGATTATGCCTTATTCTCAGATTTTAAAATAAAGATATCTCATTATTTTTCCTTAAAACATTTTTATTACACAAAGTTTTCTATGCTCTAAATACAACTTTACTTAATTTAATAATTTTATTAAAATTTTTTTTTTAAAATATAAAGCTTTTGTTTCTTGTGAATGAGTACTTACATTAAGCACGCATTGGACAAAACTGGCCAAATGTAAAAATGCAAATAACGAAACAGGAAGCATTACTACTGTATCTACAGTAAAGGAAAAATAAATTTAGCCCTTCAATAAACAGTTTCATACTTTACACTCATTTGTCACATCTCTAATAATGTGGTAAACTAAATATTAGAGAAACATTTATACACATCATCTAAACAGTGTTGCTATACGTATAGATTTCAAATGTGGTCAAAACATCAACAGAAATCAGATTCCTCAAATGCAAAAGAGAAGCATTTTTTCAAAGATCTTGGCTACTAACTTATACACAATGGGGGACTGAAAAACTACTGTCTCTTATGGGAAGATTCAGGATTCCACCCCTTATGAAGAATGCTTCACCATAAACAAGGGCCACCTGGTTACAAACTTTGAGTTAGCATTAGCAAAGGCACATGATGCAAGAAAGCAAGCTTAGGTAGCATCAGCCAAAAAAAAAAAAAAAAAAAAAAAAAAACAACACACCCTTCTCATTTCACTCATCCACTCACTCCAAATGTCTGTCTAGTTCTGCCTTGAATCTATTTAAGCTATCAACTTCTACGACAGACGGAAGTTTGTTCAAGCAATTAACTACCCGCTGACTAAAGGCAAACTTCTGCACATCTATCCTACAACTGTCTTTCCTCAATTTAAATTTATGTCCTCTCAGGCATTTATTCTGAGAAGAAGGAAGAATCCCATCAGCATTGAGCATGCTCAAACCATTCAAGGCTTTATACACCTCAATCAGATCACCTCGCAGGTGCCTAGTCTCAAGACACTGTAATTTGCAAAACTTAAGCATTTCTTCGTAAGAGCAACCCTCTGTTCTATTGACTAATCTTGTTGAACTTCCCTGTACTCGTTCCAACAGCTCTACATCCTCCTTAAAACGAGGCCTCCAGAACTGATTTGTGGGTTATCTTCTCTATGGACTCCTTATCTCTGTCTTTTCCCCCCAGCCTTCAATCTCCCCACCCCTCTCTCTAACTTACAACTACTGGTGTCCGAATCATCTCTAAATTGCTTGAGCCCTACACCCAAAAACTTAATAACATCAATTCGTATAAATAGTACTCCTTTCGGCTGACCCCTGTCTATAACAGTTTCCCCCCTTCATTTTATTTTATTTATTTATTTTATTTATTTATTTATTTATTTATTTTTTTAGGTCCTAGCCATTGAAATCTCAGGAAATTAGGTGGCAGGACCTGCCAGAGTAAATAACTATAATAGTGGTGTACCTGGTCTGCCTCCACAGGGCAGAGTGTGGGCAACGTTGGGTTCCCTTAGGGGCCCAGCGGCTAAATGACAAGAGGAACAATGGTACACGACATATGTACAAAATCCATACACTTTTAAACCTCTGGCATTGACAGTGTTCTGTTTCACACCCACAACGTACGCGGAGATGGGGGAAACGTCTGGTCCCGTTTGACACTAAACACACTCTACTCTGTAGTGTAGTACCACACAGATGATATGTTACTCTGGGGTTACTGCTTCCCATATGCAGTACTTTACATTTGTCAATGTTAAACTTCAGTTGCCACCTCTCAGCCCACCTGCTCAATTTTTCTAGATCCTGTTGCAGCAGTGTACTGTCATTAACAACCCTGCCGACCTTCGTATCGTCTGCAAACTTAGACATTAAGCCTGATATACCATCATCAATATCATTAATAAATACAGAAAACAACAATGGACCAAACACTGAACCCTGAGGGACTCCACTAATAACATTAGTCCAAAAAGAGCAGTGTCTGTTGAGCAGTTTTCTGGGCAATGCAAACAGGCTGCCAGGGCAGGTCATGAGGTTTTGTCAATGATATACAGGAATTTTGCTAGCAGGGAAAAGGAGGTGATTGTCCCTCTGTATAAGGCAATGGTCAGGCCATGCCTTGAGTACTGTGTACAGGTCTGGAGGCCTCAATTTAGGAAGGATGTAGATTTGCTTGAGTGTGTACAGAAAAAGGCAACAAGATTGGTGAAGAGAATGAAGGGATCCTCTTACCAAGAGAGGCTTAAGTTCTGCAAATTGCAGCGGCTGGAGACTAGGCACCTGCGAGGTGATTTGATTGAGGTGTATAAGGCCTTGAACGGGCTGAGCAGGTTGAATTCTGATGGGATTCTTCCACTTGTTCAGATTACGAACCTAAGGGGGCATAAATTCAAATTGAGGAAAGATAGATGTAGAATAGATGTGCGGAAATTTGCCTTTAGCCAGCGGGTGGTTAATTGCTGGAACAAACTTCCACCTGTCATTGTACTGGACAAACATTTAGAGGGAATTATTTTGTAAATTTTTTTTTTTTTTTTTTTGGCTGATGCTTCATAAGCTCATACACTTGCTTTCTTGCATCAGATGCCACTACTACTACTACTATTACCACTCTGTCTTCTCCCACTCAGCCATCCTTTTATCCATACCAGCAATTTGCCTCCAATGCCACACTGCTCCAATTTGTGAAGCAGTCTTCCATGTGCAACAGTATCAAAAGCCTTTCTAAGATCCAAATATATGATATCAAAATTATTTTTTGCATCCAGTTCCTTTGTGACCACGTCACAGTATCCAATCAAATTGGTCAGACAAGACTTCCCCTTAACAAACCCATGCTGTGTCCGAGCTATAACTGAAGTCTTGTCTAAATGATCCTGCAATGCTTCCTTAACCAATACCTCCATTAATTTCCCTGGAACAGAAGTTAAACTAACAGGTCTGTAATTAATTGTGTCTCCCTTTGATCCTCCTTTGTGGATTGGGGTCACATTTGCACATCTCCAATGCATGGGTACCCCCCTGAGTCTAAGGAAGCTCTCATAATTTTGGCTAAGGATTTGCTTACTTCCTTTAGGCACCTCCGTAGCCAGGTGGGAAGGAGCAGCAGTGCGTAGCAGACGCTTCTTGATTAGACCGGGGTTCGAGCCCGTCACCACCAAATACGGAGGATGCGGAAAGGTCAGGGAATGACCATCGCATATCCTCCCGGAGCAATATGGCCTTAGTTGCTAATGCTCCTAAAAACCACATAACAACGACAACAACATAACAACTTACTTCCTTTGCTGCCTTCTTTAATATAACTGGATAGATTCCATCCACCCCGGGTACCTTTCTTATGTTTATCTTCAACAATTTCTCCTCCACTTTACTCTCAGTTTTTACAAAGTAATCTAGCTTACTGCCAGAGTTTAATACACCTCTGGCATTCCCCTCCCTTAATAACTCCTCATGTGTGAATGTAGATACAAAATATTCATTTTGTTTGTTAGCTACCTGAGCTGGATCATCCACAGTTGAACCATTGATATCAAGTGGACCAATCTGATTCATCCCCTACCTTCTAGAGTTTATTATATAACTTTTGAAGGAAAAGAGGCAAATCAAAAAGAAAACATGTGCTTATATCTAAAAAATTTTAAATTTGATTACTGTTTTTTTTATGTTCACTATGCCTAATTCAATAAATTTCATTCAGCCCTTAACAAGTCTTTGTATGATATTCAAGAAAAATTCCATTGGCTGAAAAGTTGGCCATCTCTTCATCGCTACTTCACATTCAATACAGTCATACCTATTGACTCTGAGATGTTCCTTAAGTTTTGGGAACAAAAAAAAAAAAAAAGAAAAGAAAAGAAAAAAAAGTTACTCGAGGCCAAAATCTGGACTATGGAAAGGATGCAGAACAATTTCAAATCCTGGAAAAGCAATTCTTGCCAAAGTTGAATGCTGCAATGAGGTGTAGAATGATGATCAACTCAAAACTAGAATTCATAATCAAAACTTGTACTGCTGCACCCTTGCATCTGACCATTCACTCTTCTTCGCATAATTCAAATTTAAAAATAGGCAATGAAAAACTAATGACTACTTAATGTGTTGAGAGAATATACAAGGTGTCAGTTTATAGAAAAGAGATTTCCTAATAAATAAATTACTGAAAACAGTTTGAATATCATAAATAACATCATATAAATATAATATGAATACTAAAAAAAAGTAACAGGAACATGAAATTGATTAAGAATTAAAAAATTTACAATTTATTTCTTGGAAGCACTTCTTCCACATGAATTAATAATGTTTAGTTTTATTATTCTCTTTGAAAAGAAATTACAACCTCAATTACCAGCACAACAAAGTACTAAACTATAAGAGGTTGGCTACATTTCTAGATTCATTGTGTAATCCTACCTTCAGGCCTAATGTTGAAGGATCTAGGTTAAATATGAACCTCCTACGGGTTAATAGAAGATAATATTAGAAGTCTGAGTGCTCCAGATGTACAACGAGTGTGTCATTTTTTCTCAACTCCTCAGCTTACAGTAAATTGGAAGAAAAAACCTGTTCTGTCTGATGGTATTAGACAACAGTTGCACTTAAGTGCCTAAGTTTTTCGTAAATTTTATTGATGTTCCAATTTGTTTCTGTTGATTTATTGCAATGATTACGTTTTTTTTTTTTTTTTTTGGTTGAATAATCAGCTCAAAACATTACATCCTTCACACAGCCATCGAAAATGGGTGATAATCAGGAGTGAAAATTGATAGTTTGCAACACTTAATTAATCTGTAATTCTATATTTAAAACTGTACTGTAAGATATATTTAAAATTAATATTTAATTAAATATATTGGTTTTTTTTTATGAAAACTTAAAACATGAATGATATTAGAACCTATAGTACTTAGTACTGTGCATTGGTTGAAAGGTCAGAAAATAGAAGATAACTATTAACATTAGACCTGAATTTTTGTAGACTATAATTTTCAGAAAATATACATTAAGGAACATTGTTCCACAGGAGAGAGAAGTAAGAGGAACAGTTCTGAGTCTGGACATTGTGGATGTTGACTGGTTGAGGCAAGTGTTTATACTGGTCTGAAAGAGAGGCAAAATTACAGATGCCGGTTTGGAAGAACAGTGCTTGTGAAAGTATCTATAGAAAACGCACAGCAGAAACTGAACAGCTATGAGGCAGAAATTGGAGAGACTTTCTAAGTGATGGGTCATTAATTAAGCTAACTGCAACCTTTTGAAAAGAGTCTAGGAGTCAGAGTGAGGGGTTTTGGGAGAACCACCCCAGATATAAAACATTACATGGTAAGATAATCAGAGATTTGTAAAGAGTGAGTAGCTGTTTAGAAAAAATTTAATACCGGGAGAAAAAACCAAACCCTTCTCTAGTGCAGCATTTCCCAAACTGTGTTCCGCAGAACACTAGCATTCCGTGAGATGTGAACAAACACTGCGTGAAAATTCTTAATTAATAATTAAAGAAATAAAATAAAATAAATAAATTTTGCATATTTGTAATGTACACCACTTTTATATCATTATAATTTTTAACATTTTCTTTTTTTTTTTTTTTTTTCAATTATTAATATACTGGCATAGACTAATAATCAAATAGACCGCAGAACACTTTATTTTGGTGGGCTTTTGCATAAAGAACTATGCATAGAGGTAATGACAACTACGAAAAAGTAGCAATGTAGTGATCTAATATGCCATTTATATGTGATTTAGAATAGAGTACACGGGTTGATGGACAGGTGGAAGAGAACCAATATAATAACTAAACTCACTTTCTTGTATAAATCTTTTTTGATAATTATTAGTACTTCAAAATATTATTATTAAAATAAATGACCATGGATTTTTGGTTGAAAAAAAAACGAACTTTAAGACAAGAAGCAAGTATTTCTAGTATTGCAAATGTTTTTTTTTTTTTTTTTTTTTATGAAAACCCCAAACACGAAAGGTATCAAAACCTATAGTACTTAGTACCGTGCATGGGTTGAAAGAGAAGTATGGGGGGAGTTGCCGGAAACTCTGCTCTAGAGACTAAACATGGGTTTCACCACTTCAAGCCTCCAATAAGTGGTGGTATTGCACCGGTTGATGAGAGTCATCTACCACCTTAAATGTGGTCGATGAAAACGAACACAATATTCTCACACTTCAAAGTAAGGATGAAAAATTGCAGCCTTTTGTTCCCCAAAAATCCGAAGTGAAAAAACAGGAACCAACTAATAAAAGACGAAAACAAAAGTACAATTATTTGAATTTCAGCTTTACGTGTGTTGGAAATAAAGATACTCCTGATGCACAGTGCGTCATATGTAATAAAATATTAGCAAACAGTTCTTCGGCTCCAGCTAAACTTGTGTTTCACAAGTGTTCCATAAATATGGGTATGGACCAGGGTATGTCTGCCAGGGGCAAAGGTTGATGATGTTGCGGATATCACCTTTTAAGAGCACAAAAGCTAATACTGTTGTACACGTTGGCACTAATGATATTAAGAGTAGGAGAACAGCAAAATTACTTAAGTATAGGTCAACTTTTTAAAAAAAAAATCATGAGTTAGGGTTCAATTTGAAAGTGTCTGCAATTCTTCCCAGACACAATAGGAGGGAGTATATGATGAGGGCCTTGTCGATCAATTCAGCACTGGAGAGATTGTGCAAGGCTCAAGGGGTAGAATTGTTCTCAGCCTGGTCTGTGCTTGTTAACAGGAGAGACTCCTTCTACAGGGATGGGATACACTTAAATAGAAAGGGTGCACAAATATTTGCTGATGCTATCGAGGCAGTGTTAGTTGGGTTGGAAAACTGCTAGCTTGGGGGGGGGGCGATCATCGTCATCAGCCATTTTCAATCCACTGCAGGGTGAAGGCCTCTCCAGAAATTTTCCAGTTCCTTCTGTTCTGTGCAATGGCCATGCATTTACTACCCACAAACTCATGAATTTCATCTGTCCACCTCCGTCATTGTCTTCCAGGTTTTCTTCTTAGTTCTTTAGTTTTGATAAGAATGTCCTTTACTTGAGTTTGCTGCCTAATCCATGTGTTTCTCTTCTTATCTAACAGTCTAATTCTCAATATAATTCATTCCATTCTTCGCTGTGTAGTTCTCAGCTAGTCTTTTCTATTCTTTTCATAAGTTTCACTTCCATGTCATGATGGGGAGCATACATTGGTTCATTATTTTATGTTTCAGGCAAATTGGGATATTGCTCCTCAGTATGTGACTATATTTCCTGAATGGTATCCATCCAAAATTTATTCTTCTCCTGACTTCTAGCCATTTATCATTATTACAGCTAATGACTTGTCCCAGATAAGTGTATGACCACCTTTTCAATTACTGCTCCTTCAATCATTATGTCCCTTTCTGTGGCATACTTGTTCATCATTACTTTTGTTTTAACCATGTTCATCTTTAGTCCAAAATCCTTACTAACTGTACATAACTGATTAAGATTTTCCTCTAATTCTTTGGGATTGTGGCTTATGACCACAATGTCATCTACAAATCGTAAATGGTTTAGGTACTCTCCATTCACATTGACTACTTTCTGCGACCAGTCTAATCTTCTGAAAGCTTCCTCAAGAGCAGCAGTAAACAACTTCAGAGATATTGTGTCTCCTTGTCTGCAGCAGCATGTTCGAGAGGCAACCAGAGAAAGTAATACTCTTGATCTGGTTATCAGCAGTGATCATTCGTGTATTAAGAATTTGCAGATAAAGGAACCACTAGGTGGCAGTGATCACAGTGTAATGATGTGGGATTTACTTAAAGATTTAATTACCATCAGGGGTAAAGTAAAGGGTTTTTGCTTCCGTAAATATGAGTACAGTGGTCTCCGACAGTTTTTAAATTCTGTACAGTGGGATAAACTGACGATGTTACCAACAGTAAATTCTAAGTGGGAAGCATTCAAGGAATTAATCGTGGAAGCTACTAAAAGTTTCATACCTATTAAGAAATATTGTTCAAGGTTTAGGCCTAAATGGTTATCTAATGAACTAATGAGACGCGTAATAGAGAAGAAAAATGTATGGGATGCATATAAATTATCAAGCGACTCAGAAGCCTATAGCAGATATAAGCTAGTCTGTAATCAGGTGACAAAGGAGGTTAGGCAGGCGAAGGCGGATTACGAGAAATCCTTGGCAAAAGATGCTAAGAAAAACAGCAAGGATTTCTTTACTTATATAAACTCTAAAAGGAAGGGGATGAATCTGATTGGTCCACTTGACATCGATGGTTCGACTGTTGATGATCCTGCTCAGATAGCAAACAAACTGAATGAGTATTTTGCATCTACATTCACACATGAGGAATTATTAAGGTTTGAAAATGGCAGAAGATTATCAAATTGTAGCAGGATACTTAATGATTTTGTAATAACTGAAAGCAAAGTGGAGGAGAAATTGTTGAAGTTAAACATAAGAAAGGCACCTGGGGTGGATGGGATCTATCCAGTTATATTAAAGAAGGTGGCAAAGCAACTAAGCAAACCCTTAGCCATAATTATGAGAGCGTCCTTGGACTCAGGGGAGGTTCCCACGGACTGGAGATGTCAAAAGTATCCCCAATTCACAAAGGGGGATCGAAGGGTGACACGAGTAATTACAGACCAGTTAGTTTAACTTCTGTTCCGGCTAAAATAATGGAGTCACTGGTTAAAGATGCATTGCAGGATCATCTACACAAGACTGCAGCAATAATTCAGACACAGCATGGGTTTGTTAAGGGAAAGTCTTGTCTGACAAATTTGATAGGATATTATGATGTGGTTACAAAGGAACTGGATGCAAAAAATAATTTTGATATCATATATTTGGATTTCAGGAAAGCTTTTGACACTGTTGCGCATGGAAGACTATTGTACAAATTGGGGCAGAATGGTATTAAGGGTAAGTTGCTACAATGGATAAAAGGATGGTTAAGTGGGAGAAGACAGAGGGTGGTAATCAATGGGTGCTGCTCTTCTTGGACTAATGTTATTAGTGGAGTCCCACAGGGTTCGGTGTTAGGTCCACTGTTGTTTTGTATATTTATCAATGATATTGATGAAGGTATATCAGGCTTAATGTCGAAGTTTGCAGATGATACAAAGGTTGGCAGTGTTGTTAATGACAGTAATGGCAGTGTGCTACTGCAGCAGGATCTAGATAATTTGGGCAGATGGGCTAAGAAGTGGCAACTGAAGTTTAACCTTGACAAATGCAAAGTACTGCATATCGGTAGAAGTAACCCCAGAGAAACGTACCAACTGTGTGGTACTACACTTAAAGTGGTAGAAAATGAAAAAGACCTGGGAGTAATTGTGCAGTCAGATATGAAGTTCTCTGAGCAATGCAGACAGGCTGCCAGGGCAGGTCATGGGGTTTTGTCAATGATATATAGGAATTTTGCTAGCAGGGAAAAGGAGGTGATTATCCCTCTGTATAAGGCAATAGTCAGGCCCCGCCTTGAGTACTGCGTACAGGTCTGGAGGCCTCATTTTAGGAAGGATGTAGATTTACTTGAGCGTGTACAGAGAAGGGCAACAAGAATGGTGAGGGGAATGAAGGGATCCTCTTACCAAGAGAGGCTTAAGTTCTGCAAATTGCAGTGGCTGGAAACTAGGCACCTGCGCGGTGATCTGATTGAGGTCTATAAGGCCTTGAATGGGTTGAGCACGCTGAATTCTGATTGGATCCTTCCACTTGTTCAGATTATGAACCTAAGGGGGCATAAATTCAAATTAAGAAAAGACAGATGTAGATTAGATGTGCGGAAATTTGCCTTTAGCCAGCGGGTGGTTAATTGCTGGAACAAACTTCCATCTGTCGTTGTGGAAGTTGATAGGTTGAATAAATTTAAGGAGGAACTGGACAGGCATTTGGAGAGAATGGTGTGATTTTTTTTTTTTTTTTTGGCTGATGCTGCATAAGCTCATACACTTGATTTCTTGCATCAAATGCCACTGCTACTACTACTACTACTACTTGTTGAACTCCTTTCTCAATTTTAAATTTGCTACTGCCTTGTCTAGTCTGATAAAGGAGGTGGCATTCTCATATATTTTCTTCAAAATCATAATGTATGGGATGTCTGTGCCTTGTCTTTCCAGTGCCCAAAACGTTGCCATTTGCTGTTTGGAGTCAAATGCCTTTTCATAATCCATAAATTCCAGGCATAGTGGTGTTTTATATTCATTTGCTTTCTCCATTAGCTGTGATATTACATGAAGGTGATCCATAGTTGAGAATCCTGTCCTAAAGCCAGCTTGCTCTTTTGGTTGATTCTCATCAAGTATTCTTTCTAATCTGTTAGTAATGACACTTACTAACAGATTAGAAAGAATACTTGGTGAACAACTTGTAGATGTGGAATAACAAGCTAATTGGTCTATAATTTCAAATTTCTGATTGATCTACTTTCTTATGCAGCAAAATTATCATTGCATTATTCCACTCCTTAAGTGTCACACCTTTTCTAATACAGTTTGTGAAGAGTCTTGCCAGTTTTTGTGTCATGTCTCTTCCTCCCAATTTTAACAACTGTACAGTAACTTCATCTTTCCCTGAGGCTTTCTGATTCTTCATTTTCTTCAATGCATGTTCTACCTCATCAGGAAGAATATTGGGTATGTCGTCTGTGTTACTAATTTGCAATCCATCTTCCTCACTGCTGGCATCATTCCCTCACTCCTTGTATAATTCTCTATAGTAGTCTTCTGCCATTTGAATTATGCCTTCTCTGCTATTTATAAGTACACCATCGCTATTCTTCAGTTTCAGTATCATTTGTCTTTGTGTATTACTGCTCATAGCTGCTGATTTAAATCCTTTGTTTTCCCTTAATGCTTGTTCTATTTTTTTTGTGTTAAATCTTCTTTGTCCTTTCTGAGTCTCTTTCTAATGGCTTTGCATAACTCAGTATATTCAATTTTCTCCTTTTCAGTGTTTATCTTGCTGTTTGTTTGTCGCCTTCGGTTCATCATAAGAGTTTCTTGACTAATTTTTTCTTCTTTGGATTTCTTTTTATCTATAGGTTTATTGGGCTTTATCACTTTCAGAAAGTTATAATATTCCACATCAATATCTTGATCCTGAGCAGTCTGCAGAAGCTCAAACTTGTTCTTAAGTTCCAGTACATACTGCTTTTTCTCCTCTTCTGTTATCTCAAAGCCCTTCGTATTATTTACTCGAATCAGTTTTTTCCTTTCTTTCTATATCAAGTGTGCAGGTTCTAATACCTCTCGTGTTTGGGGTTCTCATAAAAAAAAAAAAAAAAATTCTGTGATCACTTCCAACATTTACCTTGTTCAGGATGGTAACATCATTCACAATATGTCTTCTGTTAGTGAGAATGAAGTCAATTTCATTAGTTGTTAATCTATTTGGATTCTTCCATGTCCACTTTCTGTTCACTCTTTTCTTAAAAAAAGTGTTCGTTACTGACATTCCTCAAGATTCTGCAAATTCCACATCTTTCACCTCTTTCATCAATCCCAAAATTTCCTATAGTTCCCCTTTCTGCACTGTTTTGTCTCTTTCCAACCTAAGCATTGAAGTCCCCCATAATGATAGCGTAGTGGGTTTTCTGCTCATCTAGAAAGCTCTCAATTTTGGTTTACATTTCTTCAACCTCTTCATCAACATGGCTTGATATTGGTGCATAAATCATTATAACCTTTAGCTTGGGGGGGATACATGGACTAATAGATTAACAGTAGGTGAAAGTGATTCTTGCACTGCTTCTATTGGAATGAGCAGCAGCCTGGAAAACAAGGTGCAGGGGATTTCAGAGATTGCCGGGAGTCATTGTGCAACAAGTAAATACATGGGCTGTATTAGGGTAGCTAAGAATAGGAACAAGTGTATGTATACTTAGGTGTACACCAATGCTAGGAGTTTGGTAAATAAATTTGATGAATTTGAGGTGTTAGTCAAAACATCAAAGGCAGATATCGTTGGGATATCAGAGACATAGTGTCACACAGATATAAGGAATGCAGAAATGGAATTTGGGGAGTACAATGTGTACAGGAAGGATAGACAGGATAGGAAGGGAGGAGAGGTTATGCTATTAGTTAAGAAAC
Source organism: Mastigoproctus giganteus (assembly GCF_048544385.1). Taxonomy (NCBI): domain Eukaryota; kingdom Metazoa; phylum Arthropoda; class Arachnida; order Uropygi; family Thelyphonidae; genus Mastigoproctus; species Mastigoproctus giganteus. Next base: position 17,450,709 of record NC_143576.1, read on the forward strand.
ACAAAAAATCCAAGGAAGTACAGCCAGTCGACATCGGTCGACAGAGCAGTCTTTTGTTTCCAAGACAGTCTTCTCTTTTCTTTATAAATTCCATGATATCATGCGTATAAGTATAAGCATTTTTTAAATCTGTAGTAACTTCTCTAGTGCGCTCAAAATTTGAATCTTGTGACTCGAAAATCTCAATTGCTTTTTTGTGTTGAAAAGCTTCGCCAAGCCCCTTAAGAGTAAAGGTATGAACAGGAGTTACAGCTGTTAAACCCTCATCTTCTTCAGCTTCTTTATATTTTACTATTTCAAGGTCTACATTTGTAAGCTCTCCACTGTGTGCTTTAAGCAGATCAGTGACGTCAGTTGTAGAAACCTCGAGCTGCAATTGGTTAGCAATATTAATGACCGCTTCTGTTTCATTTTTTACAATTTCTGCTGATTCATTAAATACTTCAAAATTATAAATAAACTGAAGATCGAGTTTATTCCAAATATCCTTTAAATTTATCCCCCTTAATAAAAAGGGATAAATTTGAAAGAAGACAAGACAACAAAAATGAAGAGCAACACAACCACCGTTTGTAACGTCAGCGTGGTAACTGCTTTATGTTATGTGAATCAGTGAGAGCTGCCTGAACAAACAAATGCACGCATAGTAGTACTGTATTGTATAACAACATACGTGGTTTGAAATTCCATATTTATGAATGTTTAGCATTTATTTATTTAAATTAATATTTTCGATTTTGCTGATACATGAAAAAAAAAAAAAAAAAACTCACAGTGAAAACTCTTAAATCAGGAACTGCCTGTAATTCAAATTTGAAATAACTGCAAAACATCAGAGCTAACATAAGATCTGTATGTAACTCAGATCCCCAACATTAAGCTTGAAGACAAAGAAATCCAAAAATTTAGCAATTTGTGCTGGTAGTTGAGGGTCATAATCTCTCTCTCTCTCTCTCTCTCTCTGCAAGTGAATAATAAAAATAAACATTAATTCATGTGGGAAAAGTGTCCTTTTATTCTTATAGAAGTACTATATCAATTACTCTTCAAAAGCACAAGTCTCATTTTCAAATAATACAATATTAAGAGTAATAAAATAAAAAATCTTCTAATAATTAAACTTATGTCCAGAAAGGTAGTTAGTTGTATTTTCATTAAAAACAAAAAAATTAAGAATATGTAGATAATTGAAAGGATACAAGTAATTGGAGAACAAAACAAGAAGATAATGGAGTAGAACACATAATGGCAGCTATCTTCTGATAACAAATGATAGAAAAATTCTCGGCTGAAATGTACAGCTGGTACTCGTTGAAATAGTCTAATGAGGCTAGTAATGGCATTCAAGTATAAAACATACAGGTAGCAACTGTCAGGATTTATTCTAAAAATACCATATAGTATTCCAATGTTAATTACTGTGAAACAGAAAACAATAATAGAGTAAAAATTTCATCAAAATTTTTTCTTTGGATGTTTTCAGTAACTCGATACGTTAAAATAAAAATAAAAAAAAACATGTTTAAAAAAACTAAATTTTTAAAATATTTATCAATTCTGAACGATTGAATTTCTGCCCATCAGCTTAATTTAACACTGTTTAACCATAAAGAGCTTCAAGCTTTATATAAGCAACATTTAACACCCTCAGCATCCTAAGGCAAAGTCAGAATTATCTCCAGTTTTTTTTTTTTTAATTAAAAATCTAGTAATGTTTCTGATTATAAAATTATAATGAAACTGGGATCACACCTGCCCTCAACTGGTACCACATACACAGAATTTAAAATTCCATGGGAAAAATCAAAACACTTTTCATATTCCATATGCCGCTGTTTAGTGAAAAACTGATACCAGTTAATTTATTTGTATGGACAAATCACACTTGTGAATGTGATATATAAACTCAGTGAAGCTTATAAGGTTTGTTGGCTATATAGAGGGGCGTGGAGTGGGAAAAAAAATGTGTTAAAAATTACATGGTAGAAAACAAATTCTAGTAAGCATGGAAGTAAGACCTGGAAGAAGAATCAGCAAACCCACACAATTGGGTAATTCATGCTAAAAATATGTTTAGAAAGACCATTACCAAATTCAAAAGAGCCATATAAACATGACAGAGCAGGGAAACAAATAACAGCACAAAAAATGTTGTGCAATCTAGTAATTATTGCTCAACAACGCTAAAAGAATAATTTCAAGAATCACATTCTAAAATTTAAAATAAAAAAATAATAAAAACTACACGTTTAACAAAATTATATGATTTTTATAACAGCAACTATCAGTCAATTAGAAGCAAATCATATAGTGCTGGCAATAACAGTGGGAAAAACCCATAATAGGGGATGGTTATGAATGTCCAGGGGGACCACAATGAGAAATTTCATGTTAAGGAAAGGAATTTTAATTTTAAAACAGTAAGCCACAACAGTCTAAGATGCTACATGGCCTCTAACAGCTGGAAAGACAGTATCGGGAGGGAGTTTAAAGGAAGCCACGAATGCATATATAATAATAAGAATATAAAATCTTCTTAAGATGTATATATGGATTTAGGCTATTAAACTCATTCATAAAATTATTCTATTATGCTAACCATTAAATTATTTTGTTAAAGTAACCACATCCTTATTCATCCACTTCAATATCTTCCTCGTGCACAAGGAAAGGGAGGTTATAGAACTAGATAATAAGCAAGTGGCTAGTTTAACAGATTAAAAAAATAAACCATGGTATAGTTATGGAGTGAAGAAAATTATGAATATGACAATCATAAGTTGATATGTAATAGTACTAAGATGACCAACAAGCTACAATGCTGTAAAAATAATAATCTGAATATTTTTTTGTAATGCTGGCATAAGAAATAACTGGCTAAAAGAGCAAGGAAAGGAGAAAAGGATTTTTATATGTTAATAAATACAAAGAACAAATTACAAAATCAGATCTGCCTCTTACTAGATACAGGAAATTCAGCGATGCCCCATCTGACATCAATGATAAATTGAACAGGCACTTTGCATCGATCTTCATAGATAAAGGGCCTTCCCAGAAAGGGAAAAAAAGGGAACAGAAATTGTAATCACTCCATTTCACACTCTTGTAATGCCAAATCATAAGAAACTCAAAACGCCCAAACAGCAAGAGGCTCATGTGAAGAAGAGACTATCACCAAGTTGCAATTGAAGGTACCAAGATGACAACAAAATTAAGTGTGTACTTTAAAAGGTTAATGAGGAAAAGGTCAACTAGATCAAAGTTCAACCACACACTACATAGAAAGGCTTCAGTTCTGCAAATTGCAGCGTCTCGAGGCTAGGCACCTGTGTAGAGATCTGATTGAGGCATTTAAAGCCTTGGATTGAATAAGCTGAACACTAATGGCATTCTTCCACTTGCTCAGACTACACACATGGGGGGATAAATTCAAGTTGAGGAATGGTTGTATGATAGATGTGCGGAAGTTTGCCTTCAGTCAGCAAGTGGTTCATTGTTGGAAGAGGCTTCCATCTATTGTTGTGGAAGTGGCTATGTTGAATAAATTCAAGGAAGAACTAGATAAATTCTTGGAGGGTACGGATGGGTGAACTGTGTAGGGGCATTTTTTTGCCTGATGCTATATAAGCTTGCTTTCTTACATCATTTGCCATTACTACTACTACACAGTGCAGCAATTGGAAAACAAATCGATGTTATAAGACAAGTGCTGGTGCTGCCATCCAGAGGCATAGCTAGGTTTTTGGCACCCTTGGAAAATTCATGGCTATGTGCCTTTTTTCGATAATTCGTAAAAATCAACAATAATAATAATAATAATAATAATAAGTAGTCGGACCTCTGTTAAACAAACTTCTTCATAGCGAATGAAGAAAATAAATAATATCATTGATTATATGTGTATACATATACAATGTAAAACAAATAAACTTCTCTTATTTAAGAACAAAATAATACAGAAGAAACACTGCCAGAGGAACAATATTAATGTATAAAAATCAAAGATTTATATGGATAGGTACATAAAGTTATTATATAGGAACATATATTATTAAATTACATCAAAGCCTAATTTTTCTTGCTTTAGTGTTAGCAAAATTTGTGATAATTTCATTGAAGTCTATTTTGCTAGCAAGTTCATGTTCAATTGAAAGGAGACATAGGATATGATGTGCGTTCTTGTCCTGATAATTTCTTGCTAAAACTCCTTTTGGCAGCAGCTACTGTTGTTGACATTGTAAGGAATATTTTAAGAGCTTTTTCAATACTGTATTTGGATATGTTTTTTGCAACTCCCATTTACCAATATATTTAAAATATATATTGTATGGGGATTTTTGTTTTCTAATATTTCAATTATTTGGTGTTTAAAGCATTTGATTTCAATTTTAAATTTGTTTTGATTAATTTCAGGGTATTTTTCTGATAATAAAATAACTTTAGTTTTTAAATTCTCACTTGTCATTGAATGGAACACTTCACAAGTCAAAAAAATTAGTGTTCTACTATCTTTTTATCTTTTTTGGAGATTCAAATCTTTCATTTAACTTTATTATAATAGAATCAATTATGGAAAACAAGAAATTTTTATTCCAAAGTTCAATTGTTCATCTTCAGCATGCACACCTGGCATTTTTTTTTTTCGTTTCGCCTTTCTCTTTTCAACTGGTACTATTTTCATTTTTTGCAATCCTCAATTGCAGTAAAAACATTATAAATTTTGTTATTTCTTAGAGCTTTAAAATAATCTACAAGTCCTTTAATTAATACAGATGATCAATAAATATCCTGATTTTTTTTTTTTTTTGCAGTGATATGTCGACCATTTATCCTTACCAGTATCAAGTTCCACAGGCTTAAAAACGCAATAAGCTTGTAACTATTCATTTGACGGTGCAATGATTTAGTAAGAGATAATGTGTTACCAAGTAAATAATAATCTTTCAATTTAGTCTAATATTAAAATAATTTGTTGGAGTTGCCCATATACAGCACTTGGCATTTCCTTTTGAACACCATCTTGTATCGGTATATTTCTTCAGGCTGATTTTTATGACCGATAATAGTTTTCCCCATCTGCTAATGGATGAAGAGAAGAAACTGTACAGTTCCAAGAAATGTCACAGCATCTGCATTAATGCTGGCTGGATGTATGCATATCAAATTAAGATTATGTGCATGTTATGCACATAATCTTAATTTGATATCAAGCAAGGGAATTTTCCTTTTGAAATGAAAAGACTCGGACACCTTTGTACTTTCCCAACATATTGGCACCATTATCACTTAAACACGTATATTTTCAATTAATAGGCCATTTTGATTGTTTCTCCTTAATTTATGACGCAATTCCCTCTCCCGTTTTTTCTGTTGCATTTATGAAATCAATGTACTTTTCTTCAATTGTATATTTATCGTCAATTGTATCCGTCACTAAATAAATTCAAGGAAGAACTAGACACACTTTTGGAGTGAATGCATGGGTGAAATGGGAAGTTGTGTTTTTTTTTTTGGCTGATGCTGTAAAAGCTTGTTTTCTTGCATCGTATGCCCTCTACTAATGCTAATTTCTGTTAACTGGTCTCTGTGTGATACATCCGGAGTGCTCTCAAATATTATACTATAATATTTAGCTATTTGGATTTCTTTCATTATTTCACTTTGTACTTTTGATGCTAACAATAACTAAATTATTAAGTTCATTCTGAATTTCAGGCGATAAATAATTATTGTGGTGTTTAACATGCAATTCCAGAGCATTTTTCAAATTTGATCAAGTTTAAAAATATACCACAATTATATAAAAAAAAATTGATACATTTCAATTTTTTTTCCCTTCGGTATTGATTTTACTAGCATGTCCATGAAATGCCAAGTTATTTTCAGCACAGGACAATACACATTTCAATATTATTTTCAATATACGCCGCCATTTCAAACTTTCATTTCTTAGTGCCACTCATGCAACATCGTCAATTAGTCCACCTTTAAAAGACCCTTTTCTAATAATTTCCATTTTTTTAAACTGTTTATGTGTTGTAACAAATTCTCTTGAAATAGAATGTTTGAATTTAGATGTTTCCAGTCCTTAAATCCAACTGATCTGCAAAATGAAACATTATTTGTGCCAGATACAAATAAGAGGCACGGAAACAAATATATTGCATCATTGTTTTTGCAATAAAATAACCATTTCCTCTCCTTCGTTTTTATATTTCCACAAATTATTGAAACATGGACCATTAGTGACAGGATGCGTACTTAACATTATACAGTAAGACCCCCGTATCCGCGGGGGATACATTTCAAGACCTACCATGGATGGCTGAAACCGTGGATATAAGCGAACACCAGCTGACAACATATATAATGCGATTTTCTCGTACATACATACGTATAATAAAGTTTAATTGATAAATTAAACACACAATAAGACATTACCAACATTAAATATGGTAATAATAAAGTACAGCAGATTCTTGATTTACCGGGATTGGATTAACCAGGACACTTCAAGACTCCAAATAAAAAAATAAAAAATAAAATAAAAAACCAAATCAACCAGAAGTCATAAAATTCAAGTAATAACTAGAATAGGTATAAACAGATATTTGCAAGTTGTAAATAAGCGACAAGAACTGGCGTTATAAGTTGTCATTGGGAGATTAGTGTACCTATTATCTTGCAACCCCCTCTTCACACCTACCACTAGAAACAAAAAAAAAAAGAGAGACCAAATGTTTAGTTTGTTTTAGTGCATCGCGTCGATTGTTTGGTGACCAAACCATACGCAACAAAGGGAAGCTATTTGATTTAAAATCAACATCATAAAAAATAAAGGGAAGCATCATATTGGACATGCGAGTAGTACGGATTAAATTTTTTCATATTTTTCCCAGTGGTTAACTGCAGGTAACTGAATCAGCAGATATGGGGGCATAACCAATGGTGAGCTATAGTGGGCTCTCAAGAGCCCATCATTATTTTTTTTGAAAATTTGCAAGACCATTGTTGAGACGATCATTTATTTTACAAATAAAATCCTGAATGCAATTATTGAGTATCCACAGCCAAAACTACGTAGGGCGAGGGGGGGAACCCATTCCCAGCATTTTAATGGCGCAATCGATCGGTTATGTATTTTAAAATTGCTTCATTTTTGATTTAATTACAGTCCGACCTCTGTTTAACGAACTTCTTTATAACAAATTTTTTTGATTCCCTTGGTAATTAATTTAAAATAGTTTCTGTTGAACAAAGAAAATTTCCATGTAACGAACGGATTAGGAGAGAAAACTGTGTATACATTGTTCTCACCTCTGGCTTTTAGGCAATTTAGGTAATTAGAAAGTGCGAATTAAGGATGAAAGGGATTATCGTTCCACAACGTGAGTGGTGTCCATAAGACCTATGAGTCACATACCGAGAAGTTGCGCTAGTCAATATGCTTTCCATAGCCAGTCAGAGGATTAAGAAGATTCTCGACACAGATTATAGCCTCTAGTCAACCTGTGTTGTGGTTCCCCCTTACTCCAACAAATGGGCATATGTTTTTCGGAGAAGTGAGTGATCCATACCTTCCAGTAAATTTCTCCTGTCTATGTTTACACGGTCACAGTAGCAGAATATTCGTGTGATTCCGTCATTTTGCACTGTATTCAAAGAACTAGTGACAGTAGCAACGTAGGGGGGGGGGGGGATTGAGGCAACTAAGATATTATATAAACTGGTAAGAAGATGAAATGTTGGCAGATTTTGAAACTTTGTCGAGCCTTTCACTGTGTAGAAAATGTTCTAAAATATAATCTTACCAGTTCAGGCAATAATTACCATACAGGCAATAATTACAAAAAAAAAAAAAAAAAACTATCACCAATCTCCAAAAACCTAGCGCAAATTAAGGATGATTGCTAAAGAATGTGATGTGGAAACTATAAAGATTGGTCGTGTGTTTGGGCCACGATGAGCAGCCTGTAGCTTGCGGACGGCAATTGTGGGTTGGAGGAATTATCCCGCTTTGTGCAAACATTTTGAATCAGAAGTTAAATATTCCGGATTATTAAATTGACTTTTAAATCTGGAATTTCTTAACCATTTAGCACTAATGATCGATATCCTGCAGGAGCTCTCTTACCTTTCAGAAGCTTTACAGACTCACTATGGTAAAAGCAGATAAATTAATTATTCGAACTATCAATGCTATTGCTAATTTTAAAAATTCTGAAGGAAATTATGAAGGTAAAATTGAGAGCATGCTGAAGTGGAAAGAATTTGAATGAATCAAAATCGAAAGTAAAAAAAATTACCTTGTGACCAGTTATTAAATGCATTGTTTTATCCTCAAAGGATAAGTTATTAATTCAACAGAGTAATATTAAATGAAATAAAGAAAATAATGATACCATTGAAAGAAATTTTAAACACATGCTGCCCGAAATCATGGAATGTGAAAGAACTTTCGTCTCGGTGGCAAGACGGTGAAAACTGAATAAGAAATTTAAGTTTTCTGATAAAATATGAAATAAAAATTAATGATTTTAGAGATTTTGTCGAAGACAGTGTATCTTTAAAATCAAGTGAAATTACCTTTTCAATTAAGAAAGCCAGAAAATATCTTTGAAACCGCTGCGATTAGCAGTGCTGAAGCTGAGTGAGCTTTCAGCGTAATGAATAATATTGTGACAATTAAACACGTTGCAGATTATGATGACCATACATCTAAATGGAAATCCATTGCTTCAATATGATCCGGATCGTTAAGTCAAATCATTTCTCTGTAATCATTGCTCAGCTATTGAGCAAAGCAGAAGATCGACAACAAATATTAATAAAGAAGTAAATTCTATGTGGAAATTTTTAGAATAAATTTTTCTTGAATATTTGTGAAATTATTTTTTTTTCATGTAATCTGTGATTTTTTTGTGTACTTTTTCTAGAAAGTTTGTTTTTTATGTAATATTTGTTTTTATATTGTGGAACTTTATATTGTGGAGCACTGCTAATCGCAGCGGTTTCAAAGATATTTTCTGGCTTTCTTAATTGATGTTATTATCAAATAGATATTTATTTAAAGTATACCCAGTATAAAATAAAATAAAATATTTCAGTAGCTTTCGGAACTCGTGTCCCTTCGTCAACTGACAAATTTGAATACATTACAAGCAAAGTGTGGCACGTTACTCATTCGTCATTGTTGTAGCACGGACGTGTGCTGCCTTGCGCCAGTGATCATCCATCAATAAAACGGTTGTCTCCAGGATTGGATGTATACGCATGCCTTTCTGGCGATTTAATGCCTTAGGGTTGTTCATTATGTTTAGTGACTCTAGCCATAGGCGGTGGCGAAAGTGTCGCGCGTGGTCCACTATCTCAAAGTCGCGCTTGGGGTCAAGATCGTGGTTGGTAGCCCAAAAATGTTCTGCAAGCGCGGACTGGTCAGTTTCGGCAAGCCGGATTGCTCTGTCGTGTTCCGTGAGGCGATCCTGGAGACGTCTCGATGTCTCACCTACGTAGCAACTGTTACAGGCCCTACAGGTGATACGGTACACTACATTGCTGCGTAAGACAGGTGTGACAGGGGTCTTCACACTGGAGACAAGTGAACGTAGGTTCCTACCTGGTAATTGTACACATTTGATGTTGTAACTTCTCAGGATCTTCGAGATACGTCCTGACACTCCTGGATAGTACGGAATGTAGGCGGATGATATGCCGACTTGCTTCGGAGGTCTTGGGTTGGAAGTAAGTTCTTGTGCCTGTAACAAGCATCTGTTTAGTACATGGGATGGATAACCGCATCTGGTTAGGTCCGCCTTCACACGGGAGATCTCGTTACGTCTAATTGTGTCGGTGCTGGAATGGCTCCAGGCCCTGGAGAACAGGGTGCGGGCAGTGCTATTGAGATGGCTTGGAGCGTGGCCGGACCCGTAGTTGGTGAATTGACCGCACCACATGGGTTTGCGGTATACTGAGGTCTCTAGATGTGGGCCTACGCGATGCACTAGCACGTCCAGAAACGGGAGCGAACCGTCCACCTCTGATTCTACGGTAAACTTGATGAAACTGGATAGAGAGTTGAGGTATTCTAGTAGTACGGTTTCAGAACCACGTGGTATTATGGTAAAAATATCGTCGACATATCTACACCACGTTGTAATAGGTGTAGGTGGGTTCTGGTGTATCTGCTTCTCCAGATCTTCCATGGCGATGTTAGCTACTACGGAACTGACAGGGGCACCCATAGCAGTGCCATGTACTTGTTTGTAGAGTGAGTCTTCAAAGGTGAAGATGCTGCTAGAGAGGCATAGGTTGAGGGCGGTACAGATGTCATCAGTGGATAGTGACGTCCTGGAATGGAGGCTTAAGTCGCTCTCAAGGAGCCTTCTGGCGCAGTGCACGGCCTGTTGGACGGGAATCGAGGTGAATAAAGAAACCACGTCAAATGATGCCATGACAGAGTTATCAGGGATTGAAATGTCCTTAATGGTGTTAATGAATTCACTGCTGTTTTTAACGGTGTGAGATGTATTACCTATAAGAGGCGAGAGGAGGCTCGCGATGTGTTTGGACAGTTCATACGTTGGGGCACTGCAGCAAGACACTATAGGTCTGAGAGGAATACCCGGTTTATGGATCTTTGGTAATCCGTAGAATTGCGGTAGTTGGCAGCCAGTAGCACGCAGAAGATGGTGAGTCGCGGTCGGGATCTTCTTATCTTTAAGCCATGCGTGGACAAGTTTATTAACATTTGCTTCCAGACGTTTCAAGACTTTAACGGGAGGATCAGGTAGAGGTTCATATACATTAGGATCGAGTAATAGGGCCAAGGCTTTCTCTCGGTAGGCTGATCGGTCCAGCACAACAGTCCGGCGCCCTTTATCCGCAGGAAGTACAACGATGGAGTTGTCTTTTCTTATAGATGACAGGGCGGCACGTTGGCGGTGGTTGAGGTTTGAGCACGTTTTTCGAGTGTTGCGGAGGACTGCGGCAGTCTTGAATCGGATCTCGTTGGCAGTTTCTTCGGGAAGGTTGGTAATACTGGCTTCTATACCCATAGCGAGCTGTGTGATGGGAGGTTTCGATGGTATAACGGCGAATTTCATACCGTTTGATAAAACACTCAGCTGCTCGTTGGACAGTTGTTTGTTACTTAGATTCAAGACGAAAGAAGTCGTGTCGTCTGAACGAGTGTTCGTCTTTAAGGAGTTAGCTAACTCCTTCTCGATGTCTCGATGTCTCGATGTTATCCATCCCATGTACTAAACAGATGCTTGTTACAGGCACAAGAACTTACTTCCAACCCAAGACCTCCGAAGCAAGTCGGCATATCATCCGCCTACATTCCGTACTATCCAGGAGTAAAAAAAAAAAAAAAAAAAGTGCAGCCATTATCAACCCACTGCAGGATGGAAGCCTCCTCAACAATTCATGCTGAGGGAAATGGACCATAATCTGCCACGCTGGTCCAGTGCGGGTTGGCAGATCGACCGTATTCAGCAGTCAGGGGCTTGAACCCCGGTCTACTCAAAGAGCGTGTGCTACTGCACTCCCGCTCCTGCCCACTCGGCTACGGAGGCCCAGGAGTGTCAGGACGTATCTCGAAGATCCTGAGAAGTTACAACATCAAATGTGTACAATTACCAGGTAGGAACCTACGTTCACTTGTCTCCAGTGTGAAGACCCCTGTCACACCTGTCTTACGCAGCAATGTAGTGTACCGTATCACCTGTAGGGCCTGTAACAGTTGCTACGTAGGTGAGACATCGAGACGTCTCCAGGATCGCCTCACGGAACACGACAGAGCAATCCGGCTTGCCGAAACTGACCAGTCCGCGCTTGCAGAACATTTTTGGGCTACCAACCACGATCTTGACCCCAAGCGCGACTTTGAGATAGTGGACCACGCGCGACACTTTCGCCACCGCCTATGGCTAGAGTCACTAAACATAATGAACAACCCTAAGGCATTAAATCGCCAGAAAGGCATGCGTATACATCCAATCCTGGAGACAACCGTTTTATTGATGGATGATCACTGGCGCAAGGCAGCACATGTCCGTGCTACAACAATGACGAATGAGTAACGTGCCACACTTTGCTTGTAATGTATTCAAATTTGTCAGTTGACGAAGGGACACGAGTTCCGAAAGCTACTGAAATATTTTATTTTATTTTATACTGGGTATACTTTAAATAAATATCTATTTGTTAAACTATGGACCCCAGTACTCCAGGCCCATTTGTTACTATTCACTGATGTTATTATGTTTTTAGTTTTTATGTTATTTGTGATATGAGAAATATTTCATGTACTTTTTTATTCACAATATTAAAATTTTATCATGAAAAAAAAATGTATCCATTATACTTCCCTAGTTGTTAAAACAAGACGAATAAAAAATTTGTGCGTGTGCCGAGCACGTGCGGTAGACGGTCTATGCGAAACATCCTTCACGTTTCTTTTAGGTATTTTGCTTTGTATATATCGATTATGAAATAAGAGCTTTTTTATTGTAAATATTTTATTGATCATTCACAGATTTTCATAATTTTTGGAACACAAGATACAATGGATTTATTATAACTAAAGTAAGAGATGTATACTTGCGAGTGCAACATATCTAAATATCTCTCTAAAATAGCACAAATCGATGTACTGATCTTGTAGTTGATGCGACATACACAGCTGTTAGGGGATCCTAACAATGGAACTTAATAAAAATGCAAGACGAAAAAAGAAATTGTTGACAAATATTTGTATTGTTGCAATCATACTTACTGCAGTAGTAACTTCAGGAAGCATGATTGTGATGTCATACTATTCAAAAATTCTAAAAGGTTAGAACTCCAGACACTGTCGTATCCAGTTATCATCGTAAGGCAAGGCATGATGACCAGGTTTCCAAGTTTTTTTTTTTAGATAGGTCTAGGAACGTTTTACACATATACCCCTTTACCTTAAGGGGGTAATAAGCCGCATCTGTCCACCCCCCTAAATCCGCCCCTGATTCGAGATATCATACCAGTCATGAAATAATCACACTACAAGTAGTGTGAGCGTGGGAAGTGCCTCTAGTGAAAGCCGCGGCACTTCTGTGACCGATCAGATTTACTCAGTAGAAAGTTTGAAAAATTGTGAGCCTATTGCTAAAATATTCACAGCTCACCACTGGGCACAACTGTATATTCATGTTGGACATTAGTGTTAAGGACCGTGTTGCACAATAAGAGATCTGTTTTTGTGGGTATTAAAATTCAGATCTACATGTTCCTTATTAATATTATTGCTACCATCACATTTTCTTCTGCCAACTGTTGTTTGTTATTGTCCAATATCAAATTTGGGCTTTCTTTGACTTCCATTTCAGTGGCATTATCAATTGTTTCATCCTCATTCGAATTATGTTCCTTTTTGTTGTCACTTTTAGGTTTGAAGTGGCAAACCAGTTTTGTAAACTGGTTTGCCACTTCTTTTTTTTTTATTTCCTCTTTAGTCTTTCTACATGGCACTGATGTCCACTTTTTTTCCCTTTGATGGCATTTCTAATTGGGCTTTTGTTGTTTTATTTAAATTATAAATCGCAATATTCACGATTACCTATACACGCATAACTTCTAACTTATTCACTATCCTAGAACATACACAAGGTGCAAACTGCTACGCATTCGAGCATGCAATGATGAAGCGGTCGCCTGATTGAACAAATTGCACACAGACCTTCCTTTTCTTCAAATCCTGGGTTATTTGTTGAATAGTTTCCTTATTAATGCGCAGATCTGAAATCATATGGAGCATTGTACATCAGTCATTGGTAATGATTTCCCACACCATTTCAATTAACCCTGGTGTTCAAACTGTTTTTGCTGGACTCGGATGTTAGTCGTCTTCTAGTGATTGTCTTCCCCATGCAAAATGTTTATTCCACTCAAACACATGTGCAAGAGACAGACACTAAACTCTCCATAAACTTGCTTCATGGTTTGAAATGTTTCCATGGCACTTTTCCCCAATCGAACACAAAACTTGATGTTTGCTCTTTGTTCCATTGTCCCTCAACAACACAGACACAGGAGAAACGTGCAGTTCTGCTCGCACTATGCTCTGAAATGGCGGCACTGACCTTGACTGTGGTACTCAAGGAACAATCATTTTGTGTTTACTTCTAATAGATGGTAGCAGTAAACACAAAATGATTGTTTGGGTGTATATCCACTTCCACAGTGTTGGTGGGTGGTTCAGTTTCCTTACAGTCTTTAGTAGGTTTAAATTTTTCTGTGTCGTTCGAGACCATTGGAGTATCAGTTGGGATACTAATTGGGATTTTGGTGGCATTGCTGGTTTTTGTTTTAGAATATCTTTTCCAGTGGTTGATAAAGTTGCTTTAATCCAATTAGCTAGCAAGACATTCAGCGGTATTGACACATCTGTTTGAATTGCAGTTGTATGACAAGTTCGGGTGTGAGAAGCATAAGGACTGTCTGCGTGCCTCAAGATATGACTTTATGTTCTACTTTGAATTTTGGCATTTTCCTACCTGTCTTCCATGTTTCACATGATTTAGAAAAGGCAGGGTAACTGCCTTTGCAATTGGGAACTGCAGCTGAACAATCTGCTTGTGTATGAATCTTTTGAACTACAAATGGAACATATGGCATCACCTCTGCATGCCTGCTGTGAGTGGCCATATTTCTGGCATTTAAAACAGTGAAGAGGATTCGAGGCAATTTAAATATCCAGCTTTTACTGAGGATGGCAAATCAGGAGTGCTAAAAGTTAAAATGATGGAACGAGTTGGAATGAGATTTCCATTTTTTTTGTCATTATTCTTTTAGCACTGATTACGTTTTGATGGTTAAGTTCTTGAACTAATTCCTCCTCAAACACTGTAATTAAGTCCCATTCTGTGATGATGCCTTTCGATGAATTTAAGGTATTGTGGGGAGTAACAGATACTAGCAACCCACCAAATGTTGTCTTGAATAGTCACTCAATGTTTGGAAGTGGCTGTTTCAATCAGATCTCCTGACTGTAGTCGCTTCACCATTTTTGGTGATCTTGTAATAGATTCCAGATGACTTTGAATCATAAATGGCGATAACTTGCCCACAGGCAGGGTGAACAGAGAGTGTATCACCAGAAAATTAGGAATATCTGGACACTGCTTCTGTTTGAAGCCTTTTTTGTTGACTAGTGTTGTTATCATGACAGGATTCTTGTCTTGAGCTTGAAGGCTCTAAGGGTGAAAAATTGTTAGAATCCATGATGGCTCCTTTTGGCCTGGGGGTTTATCTTTACCACCCAGGTTACCGGCCCCACCATGGAGAAGCAGGGGCAATGCCACAAGGTGACCAAGCAGCTGAGTTAGTAAATTAATATTTCTAGAAAAAAAGAAACAGAAAGGTGGTTTCCCTTTCTGGGCCACTGCCTACTTCTTGTAGAGTGTAAGTGCTACTCTGATATACAAATCAAATCAAGAAAATGGTTTTTGAAACAAAAAATAGAATCTGTTCGCTCAAATGCTCTTTGTAGAAATCGCTTTTAGAAATGTACTAGAAATCCCTTGGCCACAGAACGCTTGCCACCTGGGGCCAAAGCAGTATAAAGCTTGCTTCCTTGTATCATTTTGTGATCCTTTCATCCTTAAAAAAAAAAAAAAAGAAAAAAAAAGTTCTTGTTTATACTTCCAGCACAACCACCAGGTCAGTGGAGTTTACAATAAATCAGTCAATACAAATGTTAATCGTATTTAGCTTTTTAATGTTATAAGGGAGTAATAAAAACAAAGAGCAGGTTACCATATACCTTTTATGTAAGTACTGATAAAACTACTAATCTGCTATGGCCAACATATATTTTTCATATTCACTGACTACAGACTACCAATCAATTTTAAAATGAACAACAGAAAAGCATGACTTAAATTGCAATAAATATTTAAACATTTAAGAAAGATAAAAAAATTTTTTTTTCTCAAATTACACGAAACTTACCTAAACAATGGAAGAAAGTAGAAAACTGAAGAAACTAAAGTAATCAACCTGATAAAAGATAATACTACTTCCACCTTTCTTGTCAGCATAAACTGCTAAAATAATAATAAACATTCTGTGACTACCATTCAGTTAGTGCATAAAATCATTCTGTTCATAGCTAAACAAACTAAAGTTTGCAAAAGGGCACTGGTATATTACATCTAATATTGTGGATCAATTCACAACGAATAGCCTCACTCATACACTTAAATAAGTAATACTTCTAGAACAGCGGTTCCCAAACTACTGAGATTTATGGACCCCTTCAAAAATCAAAACAAGTTTGCAGACCCCCTTCAAAAAAGAAAACCCAGTATGAACACTGGTTTTCTTAAAAGAAAATTCAAAGTTTTATGTGTGAAGCAACTCAACTTTATTCTTAATTTTATACAAATATATAATAATAACTTTATTTATCATCAATTTGCTATACATACAACAAATAATTTGAAATATGTATACAATTATATACATACTAATCTTATCGAAAAATAGTAATGTTGTATAACGAAGTTCGTTTTGATTCTATCAGTATACTTTTTTAAGAAAATAAACACATATTACTTGATACCTTCTGAATGTTTTGTAGACCCCAGTTTGGGAAATGCTGTTCTAGAAGAAATATAACGTTACTTATTTTCACTGGATTTCCATCGTTTGCTCCCATTTCAAAGACAGTTGTTGCCTCATTCGTTGGTTAGCAGGCAATCCAAGAGGTGAAAACCCAGTTGTGACTTGACTGCACAAGATGCCAATAAGTGTAACAAACCTCAAACAGCAATTTAGAACAACCTTCAAGCAATGAAAACTATATATAACTATAATGCAGGGTAGCATCATTTTCCTTATAGCTATAACAATTTGAAACAAACTGAAGTTTACAAAAGGAAATCATTACATCTCTCATTGTGAATCACTTCACAAATATAAAAATAAATAATAATAATGTTAGTTATTTTTATACTTCATCCAGGAAAATTGTTAAATATTGTTAAATGATGTTAAAAATTGTTAAATATTGTTAATTGTTAAATTGTTAAATGATGCAGTCACAAAAGAACTGGATGCAGGGAATAACTTTGATATTATATACTTGGATCTTAGAAAGGCTTTTGATACTGTTGCACATGGAAGACTGCTACACAAATTGGAGCAGTGTGACATTGGAGGCAAATTGCTGCTATGGATAAAGGGGTGGTTGAGTGGGAGAAGACAGAGAGTGGTAATCAATGGACACTGCTCATCGTGGACTAATGTTATTAGTGGAGTCCCTCAGGGCTCAGTGTTGGGTCCATTATTGTTTTCTGTATTTATAAATGATATTGATGATGGTATATCAAGCTTAATGTCCAAGTTTGCAGATGATACAAAGGTTGGCAGGGTTGTCAAGGACACTACTGACACTACACTGCTGCAACAGGATCTGGAAAGGTTGAGCAGATGGGCTAAGAGGTGGCAAATGAAGTTTAACATTGACAAATGTAAAGTACTACACATGGGAAACAGCAACCCCAGAGCAACGTATCAACTCTGTGGTACTACACTGACAGTGGTAGAGAATGAAAGGGACTTGGGGGTGATTGTGCAGGCAGATATGAAGTTCTCTGAGCAGTGCAGACGGGCTGCAAGAGTAGCTCATGGAGTATTGTCAATGATATACAGGAATTTTTCCAGCAGGGATAAGGAGGTGATTATTCCATTGTACAAGGCAATGGTCAGGCCACACCTAGAGTACTGTATACAGGTCTGGAGGCCTCATTTCAAGAAGGATGTAGAGCTGCTGGAACGAGTACAGAGAAGGGCAACAAGATTAGTGAATGGAACAAAGGGGTGCTCTTACGAAGAAAGGCTTAAGTTTTGCAAATTACAGTGTCTGGAGACTAGGCACCAGCGAGGTGATCTGATAGAGGTGTATAAAGCCTTGAATGGTTTAAGCATGCTCAATGCTGATGGGATTCTTCCTCTAGCTCAGAAAAATCACCTGAGAGGGCATAAATTCAAATTGAGGAAAGACAGATGTAGAATAGACGTGCGGAAATTTGCCTTTAGCCAGCGGGTGGTTGGTTGGTGGAACAGACTGCCATCCCTTGTGGTGGAGGTTGATAGCCTAAATAAGTTTAAGGCTCAGCTGGACAGGTATTTTGAACGAACAGAGGGGTGAAGTGGAAGTGGGTTTTTTTTTTTTTTTTTGGCTGATGCTGCATAAGCTTGCTTTCTTGCATCAAATGCCTCTACTAATGCTAATGCTAATGCTAATATTTAAAGTTCAGGAGTGTGAACCACTTCACCCATTGTGAAGTGTTCACAATATGAGATGTCATATGATGATGCTCTTTTGCAAACTTGATTAGTTTTGAATTGGTATAGTTATGAGAAAGATCATAATCATATCATCAAAACCTTCTCCTACCGACTACCCAAGTTCTACTATCACACCGGTTCCGTTTTCTGCCGGTTCGACCATATTTATCAATTGAACTGACTCTGGCCATATATTTTTCTGACAAGCATTTAATGCTGCCAGTTTTGCTTCTTTGAGCAATAAAGCCAATACAGTACACAACTGAAAAATGTTTCCATGCTTCCATCACTTCAATTGATTCAGAATCATTTTTTTCCATAAGTCATTGTAACAATTTTCTGATGTAATGAGTTTTAAAGGTAGATATAATGCCTTGATCTAATGGCTGAATTAAAGAAGTTGTATTAAGTGGTAGGAATATTACTTCAACATCTAGATAACTTCTAATTCTTTTGGATGGCTTGGTACATTATCCAATAGTAATAAAACTTTGAAATCTAGATTTTTCCACAAGTTCAATAGGACAGAATCTAACATGGAGATTTCCCAACAAAATATGTTGGGAAAGGAAATGGGGATTTTTTTTTTTTTTTTTTTTTACATAATGACTAGCAAGTCAACAGCGAGGATTCACAAAAAAGAATGGAAACGTTGAAAAATGACATCCAACATAATAGCAGGGTTTACCCCGCACAAATGCTCAAATATACCATGTCATGCAAAGTTTCCCTCAATTCTCTAGTTTCAGGCACTCCTCGAAGCTAACAGTGTAGGTTTCTGCATTCACTGTTCCGTTAATAAACTTAATTTGCCCCACCCCTTTGCTTGTTATGCGTCCCCAGACCATCTTACCGGCGGGGAACTTTACAGTCGGCGTTATGCAGTCAGGATGGTATGCCTCCAAATTTCGTCTTCTGACCTGTTAGTTTAGCATCATATCGCTTCCCATCTGAGCCATGCAGGTTGAATTTCAATTTGTCAGAAAAGATGGTGTCTCACTGCTCTTTTGTCCATGAAACATGCATTTTAGCCCAAGCAAGTCGCTTCTTCCTCATTTGTCAGGTCAACAAAAGTACCTCCTTGGGCTGATAGGCATGCAGACCACATTCCGAAAGCAGTCTTTGGATAGTTTGTGCACTTGTTTCAACAACAGAGGCCATCTAAAAGTCCAGTTTTAGATCAGGAGCACTAGCATGGTGATTACAAAGGCATAGCCATTTCAAATATCAATCTTGGGAAGGCGTAGTCACTCTCTTATGGCCTGATCCAGGTCTTCTCTTCACATCGCCGGTTTCATGCTTTAATTTCAGCACCTGGAATACTGTTGACTGGTGGAAGCCTATTTTATCAGCAATAGCACACATAGAAAGCCCTTCCTGGGACAGAGCAACAGCTACACTTTTTTTTTGGTGTCAACTGAACATATTTACCCCAGGGGCTCACACCTGGGGTAAATATGTTTTAGCTGCCCTCATCTCTCTCTGTAAATTACTCTGTAGCAAAGGCAATGAACAGCATGCTGATAATATTGGTACTATATCCTTAGTTGAGAGATCCATTTCCTCAAAAAATTGCTATGGCTATTTCTAAATGTTTAAAGAACTGACTAATCTGCTTGGTTGTCATGACACCTTCTGACAGACTCCTGAACTAGGATATGAGCATCTGACTTCCTCTGCTTTCTAGAAAGACAAGGTCTTTATTAGTGAGCTTTTACTAGGAATATTGCCAGCTTAAATTTTTAACTGCACTTGATCATTCATCTCTGGATTGGTCAAATGCAGTAAGACTGAGGTTGACCAAAAAACTTGAGTAGTGATTTTTAAATATTTGGTCTTCAAATCCCAGAAACCAAGAAAAATTTCTTGCCAAGAATTTTCTTCTGGTGCCACTGAGGTGAAGTTTTGCAAATTACAGTGTCTGGAGACTAGGCACCTGCGAGGTGATCTGATTGAGGTGTATAAAGCATTGAACGGTTTGAGCATGCTCAGAGGAAGAATCCCATCATATTGCTGATGGGATTCTTCCTCTTGCTCAGAATAATCACTTGAGAGGGCATAAATTCAAATTGAGGAAAGACAGATGTGCGGAAGTTTGCCTTTAGCCAGCAGGTAGTTGGTTGGTGGAACAGACTTCCATCCTTTGTTGTGGAAGTTGATAGCCTAAATAAATTTAAAGCTGAGCTGAACAGGTATTTGGAACAAATCGGAGGGATGAAATGGAAGCATTTTTTTTTTTTTTTTTTGGCTGATGCTACATAAGCTTGCTTTCTTGCATCATATGCTTCTACTAATGCTAACACTATTTGATCTCACCAGTATCAAAAGCTCTACAGTATTCTGCATCACATCCAGAAAACTGAAAAACCTTTCCAAAATTTTTTTGGGGTTCTATCCAGGTCTCTTGCTTTCATAGCATAGGTAATATGTCTTAAAAGAAGCAATCATACCTTAGTCAACAGGTTAGAGCAGTGACACCGGACAAGATGAGATTGACTTATAGCTCTTGTTATCAGAGTAGAGCAATAAGGCAATCACATCAAGGATTTGTTATGGACAGATGTCTGTCCAATCTAACTGCCTACTATGAGCTAGTTACAAAAATTAATTTTGACATCATACACTAGAGCAGCTTTTCCCAAACTTTTTTAAAAAACCCAGTTTTTTTAGATGCAGAGAAAGCAATATTTGTAATGTGCTTATGGAGAGAGAGAGAGAGAGAGAGAGAGAGAGAGAGAGAGAGAGAGAGAGAGAGAGAGAAAGAGAGGGAGAGAGGGGGGGGGGGTGTTAGAAGTCAGGTTCAGTAATCCCCAATAGAAATGTATGAACTTGCCTGGAAATCAGAGTGTCACTGAAGATAAGCATAGGAGCAGAAGAATACTTTTTTTGCAAGATATAAAACAGGACTAAGTTTTAGAAGGATTGAAATCAACTAAGTTATCTTTGCCCCATCGGAGAATTACATGGACATCAGCATTTAAGGAACTGGTAGCAGATATTCGAGAAGTTGAAGCTGTTTGAACAGGGCAAGGTTTCTCAAACCTTGCCCTGCTCAAATGATCAACACTGACAGAATCCATACTGGCGATCGTTGATCAGATGGAAGGTTTCTAGATAGTTTAAAAGTTTATCAGTTAATTGATTTCTCCATTACTTTAGAATGCATAGAAATAAGTGCAATGGGACAATAATTGGATGGGTGGTACTTGTCACCCTTTTTTAGAAACTGGCTGGATATGAGAAAATTTCCGAGCAGAAGGGAAAACACCTTTAAAATAAAAAATTGTAAAAAAGCGACACAGAACAGAAATAAGCACAGGTTTAGAGAACAAGTGGAGAAATGCCATCAGGACCTGAAGCTTTCTTAGCATCAGTATTGTTCAAAATTTTTCTGACACCTTTTAATGGAAGGCCACAAGAGGACATTAATAGAGGCATATGATGCAAGAAAGCAAACTTATGCAGCATCAGCCAAAAAAAAAAAAAAAACACTTCCCATTTCACCAATCCATTTGCTTGAAATGTTTGTGTAGCTCTGCCTAGGCACATTATAGCCAAAGCAGCTTATACACTATAAAACCCCCACAACAACAACAACAACAACAACAAGTAGCTCTGCCTTGAATTTATTTAATGCTGTCCACTTCTACAACAGATGGAAGTTTGTTCAGGAAATCAACGACCCAGTGGCTAAAGGCAAATTTCTGCACATCTACTCTACAACTGCCTTTCCTCTATTTGAATTTATGTTCCCTCAAGCGATTAATCTGTGCAAGAGGAAGAATCCTATCAGCATTGAGCTTGGTCAAACCATTCAAGGCCTTATACACCTCAATCAGATCACCTCGCAGATGCCTAGTCTGTAGACACTGTAATTTGCAAAACTTAAGTCTTCGTAAGAGTAACCCTTTGTTCCATTCACTAATCTTGTTGCCCTTCTCTGTACTCATTCCAACAGCTCTACATCCTTCTTAAAATGAGGCCTCCAGACCTGTATACAGTACTCAAGGTGTGGCCTGACCATTGCCTTATACAAGGGGATAATCACCTCCTTATCCCTGCTAAAAAATCCTGTATATCATTGACAAGACACCATGAGCTACTCTTGCAGACTCGACACTGCTCAGAAAACTTCATATCTGACAGCACAATTACCCCCCCCAGTCCTTTTCATTCTCTACCACCCTGAGTGTAGTACCACACAGCTGATACGTTACTCTGGAGTTACTGCTACCCATATGCAGTACTTTACATTTGTCAATGTTAAACTTCAGTTGCCACCTCTCAGCCCATCTGCTGAAGTTTTCTAGATCCTGTTGCAAGAGCATGCTGTCATTAGTGTCATTAACAACCAAGCCAACCCTTGTATCGTCTGCAAATTTAGATATTAAGCCTAATATACCTTCATCGATATCATTAATAAATACATAAAACAACAATGGGCCCAGCACCGAACTCTGGGGAACTCCACTAATAACATTAGTCCACATAGAGCAGCGTCCATTTATTATCACTCTCTGCCATCTTCCACTCAACCATCCCTTTATCCATAGCAGCAATTTGCCTCCAATGCCACACTGCTCCAATTTCTACAGTAGTCTTCCATGTATAACAGTATCAAAAGCTTTCCTAAGATCCAAGTATATGATATCAAAATTATTCTTTGCATCCAGTTCCTTTGTGACCACATCATAGTATCCAATCAAACTAGTCAGACAAGACTTCCCCTTAACAAACCCATGCTGTGTCTGAACAATAACCGAAGTCTTGTCTAGATGTTCCTGCAGAGCTTCTTTAACCAGTACCTCCATTAATTTTCCTGGAACAGAAGTTAAACTAACTGGTCTGTAATTACTTGTGTCACGCTTTGATCCTCCTTTGTGAATTGGGGTCACATTTGCACATCTCCAGTCCATGGGTACCTCCCCTGAGTCCAAGGAAGCTCGCATAATTATGGCTAAGGGTTTGCTTCACTTCCTTTGCTGCCTCCTTTAATATAACTGGAAAGATCCCATCCACCCCAGGTGCCTTTCTTATATTTATCTTGAACATTTATTATTACAATAAATGTTATTACAAGATCATTTAGCTCACTGTCAGAGTTTAATACACCTCTGGCATTCCCCCTCCCTGAATAACTCCTCATATGTAAATGTAGATGCAAAATACTCATTCAGGTTGCTAGCAATCTGAGCAGGATCATCAACAGTTGAACCATTGATATCAAATGGACCAATCTGATTCATCCCCTTCCTTCTAGAGTTTGCATAAGTAAAAAACACTTTGCTGTTTTTCTTTGCATCCTTTGCCAAAGATTTCTCATAAACTGCCTTCACCTGTCTAACCTCCATTGTAACTTGATTACAGACCGGCTTATATCTACCATAGGCTTCTGAGTCACCTGTTAATTTATATGTATCCCATGCATTTTTATTCTCTGCCACATGTCATGTTCATCCGACATCCATTTAGGCCTAAACCTTGAACAATATTTCTTAGTTGGTATGAAAAGCCTAGTAGCTTCCAAGATTAATTCTTTGAATGATTCCCATTTAGAATTTGCTGTTGGTAACATCATCAGTTGGTCAAAGATTATTCTTCCCCAGTGAGGCTTGAACTCACAACCTCGGCACTGCTTAGGAATACTATTTTGTAAGTACCGCACGATAACCAACTGTGCCACTGGGTACGACAATGGAGTCTACTGGGAATGGTAGGTGGTGGTTTACCAAGATCATGCACACATGAGTTAGAAGAAAAGTAGGATACTAGCAGTCAGATGTATTTTTGGCTGAAGTGACAATAGAACTATCTGATTTTGACAGAAGTGGGAATAGAGATGAGCAAAATTTGCGGCAATAGCTTTGTCAAGAGATAGGACTCGGTAGTTCAAATGGTAGTTCAAATGGTAGCCTTTCGGTACCATTTGAACAAGAAGCAAGCATGGCCTGACGTAGCCAAGTGGTCAAGGGCAAGAGTGCATAACACGCGTTCCTTGAGTGGACCGGAGTTCAAGCCTGTGACTACTAAATAAGATAAATGTTTGTATTGACGATTTATTGTAAACTCTACTGACTTGGTTGTTGTGTCAGAGTATAAAGAGAAAAAATAATAATTTTTTTTTTTTTTTTTTTTTTCCTCCTCATAGTCTGTTTGAGATCTAATTTGGACAGAATAATAACATTAAAAGAATAATAGGAATAAAAATCTATCTAGACAGCATTAATCTTAAATTCTCTTTTGATGACTCGACCCTCTAATGTCAGAAACCTTTGGTGACTAGTTTCTGGGAACCCATCTCACACAATCTTTGGACATTCCAAAATGCACATGTATTATTTTAAAATGCTTCCGTGGCAATGTTAAGTACTTTTAAGTTCACACACTTTAATTCTTCTGTTTTCTAAAATTTTTACTTCAATAATGGCAACTGTTTCAGAATTGATTATTTCAGATGGCTAACTAGATTTTTGTTCATCCTTAACTGACACCTGTCCTTGTTTGAAATATGCTGCTACTTTTGCAACAGTAGCATAACTGGGCAATACTTCCCCAAACACTAATCATTCTTTCATGGATTTATTTAGCATTTTTGCCCTTTTTAGTCAAAAATGTGAGTACTGAATGATGTTTGATTCATTTCTTCTTCCAACATAAAAAATTAAATCTTGGAAACTGCATATGACACTGACAAAATTTTTATGTGTGTTATTTTACAAGACATTAAGCTACCAAAATAGCTTATTCTATAATTTATTAATACATTTTATATATCTTGTTCAGGAAAATTTTGATCACCTTTCATAACAAGGATGTCATTAAGTTCTTTGGAATCTGTATAACAGACAATACCAGTAGACTTATAATCTGTGTGGTTCTGCTTTAGCTTCAGTCGCATTCTACTGTATGAATGTGGATTCCACCAAAAACAGTTCTGTAATTTGTATGAGGTACATTCTACGTGCTTTTCATAATGTGGTTCGTGGTTCTCCAGGAGTCCGTGAATAATATCTGAAATTTCTTATAAATATTTAAAAGGAGAAAAAATTTTGTAAAGTTTAGGGCTCTCTGAAAATTTTTTCTAGTTAAAAAGGAATTCTTATGTCACTAAAGTATGAGAAACTATGATTTAAAGTCTAAAAAAAAAAATTATGTAGGCTGTGTGTTCCTTCTTGTCACATAATGAAAACAATGGATGTGTTCCCACAGTAAATTTATAAATTACTTTGCCACACGAAAATTTCAAAAATTATCTTTGAATAAAAATGAATCAAAACCAAGATTGAAGATTGAAATCTACACATTTGTAACCAAAACTAATTCTTAAAAAAAAACAAAAAAAACTGATATTAGGATGAAGTCATGCTGAAAGTACTTTCATTAGCTATATAAATACACATTAACGCTGAAATTTCAGTTTATGCTAGTAAAAAAATTGTTTGCCAAATTTCAACCATCAATATACAACACTTGTTAATTTAATTACTATTAGTATTGGCAAACAATGCAAAAAAAGCAAGCTTATATGGCATCAGCCAAACAAAAAAAAAAAAAAAAAAAAACCCTTCCCATTTCACCTATCTATCCCCTCCAACAGTTTGTCTAGTTCTTCCTTGAATTTATTCATCTATCTACTTCCACAACATCAGACAGAAGTTTGTTCCATCATCAACCACTATGTGACTAAAGGGAAAACTTCCACATATCTATTCTGCAACCATCCTTTCTCAATTTTAATTTATGCTCCCTCATGTGCATAGTCTGAGCAAAAGGAAGAATCTCATCAGCATTGAGCTTGCTCAATCCTTTAAAAGTCTTAAATACCTCAATCAGATTGCCTTGAGGTGCCTGGTCTCCAGATGCTGCAATTTGCAGAACTGTAGCCTTTCTTGGTAAGAGCACCGCTTTTTTCCTCTCATCAATCTCATTGCTGAGATTGACGAGATATACCCAATGCAGCAGCTCTACATCTTTCCTAAAATGAGACCTCCATACCTGTACACAATACTCAAGATGTGGCCTAACCTGATACAAAGGGATAATCATCTTATCCCTGCTCTCAAAGTTTCTCTATATCATTAACAACACCCCACAAGCTGTCCTGACAACACATCTGCACTGCTCAGAGAATTTCATGTCTGACTGCACAATTAAAACAGGCAGGTCTTTTTCATTCTCCACTACCCTTAGTGTAATACCGTACAGTTTGTATGTTAATCTAGGATTACTGTTAACCACATGCAGTACTTTTCATTTGTCAATGTTAAATCTCAATTGCCATTTCTCAGCACAATTGCATTACTTTTCTAGTTCTTGTTGCAGTAGCATACCACCATTACTGTCACTAAACACCCTGCCAACCTTTATCTCATCTGCAAACGTAAGACATTAAGTCTGATATACCCTCATCAATATCATTAATACAGAAAACAACAATGGACCCAACACCAAACCCTGGGGGACTCAACTACACTAGTGTGCAAAACTTAAGGACCAGTCAGGTTTTCACCTATAACTTCTCATAGGAGTGGCCTGGATATGGCAAAAGCATACCAAAGGAACCTCGTGAGGTAAGGAGTTTACAGTACAGTCTTCCAGAAATGATGAAAGAAACAACACATTCACAACAACGGAAACAAAACAGTAAGGGACTTCATTCAAAAATGGCAACATAGCACCGGCTGCCATGATACAGATGCATCACTGCCAAAGATGGAACAAAGGGAAGAGGTGGTCCTTTTCCCTTTATTCAGGCTTTGCATCGCCTGTCCATACTTAGAACAATGTTGTTGATAAGTTCTTGCAGTAACACTGTCCATTCCTCTGTCAGCGCCATCTTCAGCTGGTGAACATTTTCTGGTGGACGTGCCACTAGGAGTCTCCCCAGAGCGTCCCATATGTATTCGATGGGATTTAGATCAGTATAATGGGCAGGCCAATCCATACGAACAATGTCCTCACTTTCCAAAAGCATATCAACAGTTGCAGTACAATGGGGTGTGGCATTATCATCCATAAACACGAACTGAGGGCCAATGGCACCTACTGTACCGAGGTAATCCTTCCCCATGTGCATCTGTTCTGAGGGCCAATGGCACCTCAAAACAGACGCACATGGGGAAGGATTACCTCAGTACAGTAGTGTGCATCGGTTACAGTACCGTCTTCCAGTATTTGGAGTTGGGCACATCCATCCAAGATCACACCTCTCCAGACAAGAACACCTCGACTGCCATATCGATCCCTTTCAGTGATGTTTGCGGGGTGATACCGTGTGCCAACCTCTTGCCAGATTAGTTGATGTCCAGAATCGCTGCTGAGACTGAATCTACTCTCATCAGTAAAGAGTACCTTACCCCATTGCGCTGCTGTCCAGTCCTTGTGTTCGATGCACCACTATAAACAGTGTCTCCGATGGGCAGGTTTTTAAAGGGACACAGAGTACTGGCCGTCAGGCAAACAGTCCATCTTTGGGGAGTCGTCTGGCCACAGTAAACCGCAATATCCTGCATTATGTGCAGCTGGTTCGCAATGGATCCTGCTGTCTAGTGTCGGCCCCTCTTTGCCTGTAGGAATATACAGCGGTCATCACTGGGTGTTGTTTTTCATGGACGACCACCACTGGTCCTTCAAACAGCTGTACCTGTCGTTCTGAAGGCCAACCACACGTGTGAGATGATGGTATGGGCAATACCGAACTCTGCAGCCACACTCCTCGCACTTCGAACTTCCTCGAGCTTACCAATTATTCGACCCTGGGTAAAGTCATCCATATGTTGTCTACTGGCCATTTCATTGTCTGTAGCACTGTATGAAATCAATTGAACGTCGTAACAATTGTGCTCACCATTTGGTAATTTGCACATAACTGCTGAACTACTGCTTTTATCTGATTATGTGAGCCCTCTCATCACGATTCAAATTTTTGCATATGCGCCAGCTTTCTACTGAACGGCCACAGTTATGCAAATCGCCAGGCTGTTTCGTTTGATTTTGTGGTTGTAACCTTTAGAAATAGTGTTGGTACTTAAGTTTTGCACACCAGCATAATAATAACATTAGTCCATGAAGAGCAGTGTCCACTGATAACCACTGTCTTCTCCAAATAAACTGTCCCTTTATCTATAATAACTTTCCCTTAATGCTACACTGCTCCAATTTGTACAGCAATCTATGTGTAACGTACTAGACTGCTGTACAAATTGGTTTTAAAAGCTTTTCTGAAATCCTAGTATACAATATCAAAATTATATTTTGAATCCAGTTCCTCTGTTACTGCATCATAGTATACAATCAGATTGGTCAGACAAGATCACCCTTGACAAACCCATGCTATTACTGAAGTATAACTGCACTCCTGTCTAGATGGTCATGCATTACTTCTTTAACAAGTGACTCAATTTTTTCCCTGGAACAGAAAATAATCTACCAGGTCTGTAATTACTCATATCACTCTCTGATCCCAACTGCTTTGTTATTTGGGGATACATTCACCCATCTCCAGAACACGGGAACATACCGTGTTCATGATATGCAAGTGTAAGCTGAAATCAATAAATCCCTCACTGAGAATGATCTTAAGAATTATTCAGATCATTTGTGTTCTTTAAAAAATGAAATGAAAAATAGATTTTCAGATTTATTTTCTTTTGAAGTGATAAAGTGAGGTCATGGACATCAGATCCAATTAAAGGATGCTATCATAATTATGGCTAAA
This sequence comes from Mastigoproctus giganteus, assembly GCF_048544385.1. NCBI lineage: Eukaryota > Metazoa > Arthropoda > Arachnida > Uropygi > Thelyphonidae > Mastigoproctus > Mastigoproctus giganteus. Next base: position 17,479,759 of record NC_143576.1, read on the forward strand.
AACAATGTTTCTCAAACTTTTTTTAATTATCACCCCTAAAGGGCTTTTTTAGACATTTCTTTTTCTAATCGCCCCCCATAAAATTTTTAAACAAGAAAATACTTTATACTTACTCTTTTTGTTAGCATTAGCATTAGTAGAGGCATATGATGCAAAAAAGCGAACTTGTGCAGCATCAGCCAAAAAAAAAAAAAAAAAACCACTTCCATTTCACCCCTTCGTTTGTTCAAAATACCTGTTCAGCCGAGCCTTAAATTTATTTAGGCTATCAACTTCCACAACAAGGGATGGAAGTCTGTTCCATCAACCAACTACCCGTTGGCTAAAGGCAAATTTCCACACATCTGTCTTTCCTTAATCTGAATTTATGCCCTCTCAGGTGTTTATTCTGAGCAAGAGGAAGAATCCCATCGGCATTGAGCATGCTCAAACCATTCAAGGCTTTATACACCTCTATCAGATCACCTCGCCGGTGCCTAGTCTCCAGACACTGTACTTTGCAAAACTTAAGCCTTTCTTCGTAAGAGCAACCCTTTGTTCCATTCACTAATCTTGTTGCCCTTCTCTGTACTCGTTCCAACAGCTCTACATCCTTCTTGAAAGGATGTAGAGCTGCTGGACTCTACATCCGTCTAGAGAATCCAGACCTGTATACAGTACTCAAGGTGTGGCCTGACCACTGCCTTATACAAGGGAATAATCACCTCCTTATCCCTGCTAGAAAAATTCCTGTATATAATTTGACAAGGCACCATGAGCAACTCTTGCAGCCCGTCTGCACTGCTCAGAGAACTTCATATCTGCCCGCACAATTACCCCCAGGTCCTTTTCATTCTCTACCACTGTCAGTGTAGTACCACAGAGTTGATACGTTGCTCTGGGGTTGCTGTTTCCCATATGTAGTACTTTACATTTGTCAATGTTAAACTTCATTTGCCATCTCTCAGCCCATCTGTTCAACCTTTCCAGATCCTGTTGCAGCAGGATAGCGTCAGTAGTGTCCTTAACAACCCTGCCAACCTTTGCATCATCTGCAAACTTGGACATTAAGCTTGATATACCATCATCAATATCATTTATAAATACTTAAATATTAAACAGGGATCCTTGAGCCTGCTGCTAAGTAGCTAAAAGTTCAATGTTCAGTATGACATTAGTAAGTTTAATCCTACAGTAATTTCTCTTCTTGAACATTTATTAATTCTGTTTCTTCCCTTTGTAAATATTTTATTTATTGATTTAAAACCACTTTCAACCATATAAGATGTTGGAAAACAAATAAGTACTTTGGTCATTTCAGACCACATTGTTGGATAAAGAAGTTTAGTTGTTTTTGATCCCCACAACTAAGCCATTCCACCTTTTTTTAATCTATATTTGCATTCTTCGTTACATTTTAATTCAATGACTTCTTGAATTTCTTCAATAGCAGACCCAGCATCGCATCCAATTGGATCTAACGTCCATGACCTCACTTTATCACTTCAAAAGAAAATAAATCTGAAAACCTATTTTTCATTTCATCTTTTAAATAACACAAATGATCTGAATAATTCTTAAGATCATTCTCAGTGAGAGATTCATTGATTTCAGCTAACTCTTGCATACCATGAAATTGTTTTCTCATTAAATTGCTTTCAAATACAGTATTTCCAATTTTTCAGTGAAGGCTTTTAATTTGAGCATGCTCAATGCTGATGGGATTCTTCCTCTTGCTCAGAATAATCACCTGAGAGAGCATAAATTCAAATTGAGGAAAGATGGTTGTAGGATAGATGTGTGGAAGTTTGCCTTTAGCCAGTGGGTGGTTGATTGCTGGAACAAACCTTCATCTGTCGTTGTAGAAGTTGATAGTTTAAATAGATTCAAGGCAGAACTTGACAAACATTTGGAGTGAGTGGATGGGTGAAATAAGAGGGTTTTTTTTGGCTGATGCTATATAAGCTTGCTTTCTTGCATCATGTGCCTTTGCTAATGTGCATTTGCAGTCTATCACCAAAATTAATTTCCCTCAAAGTTGAAGTGATACTTCATTAAGTTTTCGAAAAATCCGAGCCATATAGTATATGTTGTTTTTGTGTTTGCTGATCTCCTTTGCTAAATCTCTGTCCCCTTTGCTTTCTAAAAAACTAATTATCGTATCAAAAAGGTTTACAAATCTTGTTAGACAAGTTCCTTTAGAAAGCCATCTGACTTCCATATGTGACTATTTTATTGATGGGTTTAATAACTATACTAATATTTTTTTTCAATCAGATGATGTTGGTGCACAATGCAGTGTATTGCAAGAACTTCAGGACATGCTTCCTTTAGGTGGGCTATAAAACCTTTGTCTTCCAACCATGGAGTTAGCACCATCAGTGGCACAGAATACCAAATTTTCCAATGGTACTTGTTTTTCAACCAACCATATTTTTATAGCAGCAAAAATTGATGCTCCAGTACAGTCAGTTTCTATAATTTTACAAGCAACATCTCTTCTTGCAATTTACAATCATCATCGAAATAACAAACATATGCCATTAGAAGGGCCTTATTGTCAATAACTGTGGATTCATCAATCTGAATAGAAAATTTTCTCATTTTTAGTTTGTCAATTAGCTGCTCTTCAATGTTAACTGACATCTCATCGATTAGTATTCAAATTAAATCGTTGCTCAATGGCAAAAGTTTTAAAATACTGGAAGGATTATGATGCATCACTGTTGAAATTACAGTCTCTAATGCTGGTTGTATAACAGTCTCAGAAACTGTATGAGCACTACCAGTTTTTGCAATGATTTCTGCAATTTTATAAGATTCAATCATTGCATCGTCATGTCATTTGTTTGTGTGGTCTTCTTAAATAAGGAAGTAACAGTGTTATGTTGCTCAAAATTTCTGTTTTAAATTTTTAAAATATCAATATGTTTACCAACTTTATCAGGATGTTTCCGTTTTAAGTGATCTAAAAGGCTTGATGGTTCCATAGCCTCATTTGAAAAAGACCTATTACACATAACGCACACAGGCTGTTTTGAGTTGAATGGGCTTTCAATAAAACCATAAGCTAGATATTCATCCAGATACTGTCAATACTTTTTCTTTTCAGCAATTGACATGATTGATGATGAGTTGAATAACTACAAAGAATTAAATAATAAAATATAAACTATTTTTATTTAACTCTCATAGCCCATGTCACTCACAAAAGCACTGTGGATCAAAAATAAACAACTTCCACAAGGAAACAATAAATCAATACTAATTGTCGCTTAGAAAGTAGAAACAATAAGCTGAAATATTCTCTCATCCCATCCAAGCCTCATATATTGACCAATGAAACAAAAGAATAAATAAACCACACCCACCATGATGCCACTAAGGTCGCAGCTGTCAGAAAGGTGTAAACACCAAGGATTGCAGACATTACCTCTGAAAGCACTCAGGCATTTAATGTCTATGAAAAAGCAAAGGTGGTTGAATTAAATCACGCCCACTATCTTCCTTTTATCAAAATTTCTCACTCACTCCTAATATAATACACCTATATGTTAAAAATCAGTTGTCTGAGGGGAAAAAATAATATTAAGGAATAAGATGTCGTCGGTCGGGGTTGAACTTTTAGAGGGCCACAAACCATTGTAATACCCATGATTTTTTTTTTGCCCTCCAAAACACAATTTTTGCCCCCTTGGGGGTAATATCACCCCTGTTGAGAATCCCTGGGCTAAAGGTTTGCTTACCTCCTTTGCTGCCTCTCTTAATATAATTGGATAGATCCCATCCAGCAATTTCTCTTCCACTTAACTCTGAGTTAATAAAAAATCATTCAACTTGCTGGTAGAGTTTGATAGACTTATGGTATCCACTCCCCTAAACAGTTCCTCATGCATGAATTTAGATGAAAAATATTTATTCAGCTTGTCAGCAACTTAAGCAGGATCATCAACAGTTGAACCACCAATATCAAGTGCACCAATATGATTCATCCTTGCCTTCTAGTGTTTACATAAGAAAAGAAGTAATTGCTATTTTTCTTTATATAACTTGCCAAAAGATTTCTCATAATCTTCCTTAACTTGCATAAAACTTCTTTGTGACTTGATTGCAGACTAGTTTGCATCTACTATAAGCTTCCTGATCACTCACCTGATAGTTTAAATGCATCTCGTGGTTCACTCCATTTCTCCGTACAGCTGCTCATTGTACTTAACAGTCATTAAGCCGATAACGCACTCCTACTCTCATTTGTGCTTTCCAGTGCTTATGTCACACCAAAGTGACCCAACATAGTACTGGCCACTCATTTCAACTGGATGCACTATCTTAGATTTTATATGCTTCTTAACTAAGATCATAACTCCCTCCCCCCCATCCTGTGTCCTTTCTGCAGCAAAACAACACAAACAATTTGCATAAATCCCATAATCATCAATCTTTGAAGTTCCTGCAATTAAATGTCCCGAGAGTTTCTGCTGTAGTTCACAACTAAAAGTATAATTTTTCCTGATAGCTGACCAACTAAAAGTATTATTATTCCCGATATTTGACCAACTATCAGGAATAATAAAATCACAGTGACCATAATAAACAAAAAATCTATGCATCCCCATGCAGCTTATGCACACATTACTTCCCCTCCGGGGTCATTTCATGTCATATCATTTTACTGTACGCTAGGCGAAAGCACTGGCCCAATTGAACAATACTTACAAACAACTCTCAACCTACTACCTGGCAATAAAATAACAGTATCCATGGATGCTAAATGCAAGTCACCTCTATGGCATAGGCATACAATACACATAAGCAGCACTCTATATGGGCAGGAAATGGAGATCTTCATAGCTACATCACTAGAGTTATCAACCAGCCATACAACCTTGCAACATACAGTAGTACACTACATGAAAGTGAAATTATTGTTATAATGGCCACTGTTAATAAATTAATAAACTGAAAAGTGAATGAGACCTGGACTATGTCCAACTGCCATGCCATCACCTTTCAGCAGGCTCGTCAACTGGATCCGGTTCTACCCCCAATCTATGATATAATCAAATTCAATATAAAAAAGGCTAATTGGAACAAATATAGAGAAACTTTAAATGCCATACTCCTGGGAACTCCTCAACAGGATTATAATCAGCTCAATATGAATGAGTAGGTTGTAAATTAACACAGACAATCAGGAAAGGCACAGAAGCCTCCAAGCAAAAAAAAAAAAAAAAAAAAACAACCAACAGCAAATGGAGCACCCTGGTGGTGCCATGAGCTGGAGAATCTCTGGCAAATGGCAAACCAGGCAAGAAAAAACTTTCAGAGCTCCCCAGTTGGTTGGCTGCCACCTGAAGTAAATGCCCAGAAGAAGAATTATCACTGCCTGAGAAGCATGATAAGACAAAAGAAAAAGGAAGTTGGTACCTCCGCAAACGATGACCCATGATGGGTCAGCATTAGTAAAGATGTAGTTTACCACATAGTTACCAACAAGTTGCCAGGTGGAACGTGGTCACCACTTAAAGCAGACCAGGACAAACAACATATAACTGGTAGGAAACAATAAATTTTTTTTTTTTTTGATTTGGTAGTTGTTGGCGCATCGGCTTCTGTGGCCATATTGCACCTCCCAAGGTTTTTGCAGTACTTTGATCCAAGCCCGAGGCGGGAATCGAACCCGCGACCTTTGGGTTGCCGGGCAGGTACTTTACCCACTCGGCTAGCCCGGTCGGCAAAACAATAAATAATATTCTGGCCATGCTATTTCCTAAAGACAATCAACCTCCTCTCACCATGAACAGATTGAAATGTGTATTGAAAATGAAAAACATACTAGCATAAATACCAACCACCATTTACTTCAGAGGAAATGCTTGCAGCAATTAAAAAAACTAGAGATAAAAAACGACCAGGCCACAACCTCATATAACCATAAAAGAACTAATGAAATATTTTCCACACTATCTGTTACAAATACACTGTCTAGATAAGGGAGTATTCCCCACAACATGGAAACTGGAAAACCTCCGTCTGACACCAAAAAAATCCAGATAAACCCAAAATGATCCAAAATCATACAAAATTTCAATATTGGCAAAGTATTGGAATTCAGTTAATTCAGCTCCATCTAGAGGCCCACTAAGTAAATGCAAACCTTCACTCAGACAAACAATTCTGCTCCAAACCTGAATGTTCAACTGAAGATGAACATTCAGGTTTGAAGAAGTGGGGTTCCCCAAGGATCAGTATTAGGACCACTGTTGTTTTTAATTTTCATAAACGACATTGATGAAGGGATAGAGGGCGTGATGTCTAAATTTGCAGATGATGTTAAAATTGGTAGAGTAGTTAATGATCACTGTCAAGCTGAGCTTCTTCAGAGAGACCTAGATAGACTTCAGGAATGGTCAGAAAAATGGCAGCTGTGCTTTAATCCAACAAAGTGTAAGGTATTACACCTGGGAAACAGTAATCCCAAAAAAACTTATTCACTTGGTGGAGTTCAACTAAATCCAGTACTGGAGGAAAGGGACTTGGGTGTTACGATACGGTCAGACATGAAGTTCTCTGAGCATTGTAGACAGGTTGCAAGGAAGGCCCATGGTGTCCTATCGATGATCTATCGAACTTTTGCAAGTAGAGATAGGGACGTGATAATCCCATTATATAAGGCTTATGTTAGACCATACTTGGAATACTGTGTTCAAGTATGGAGACCGCACCTAAGGAAAGACATCGAGCTTCTTGAAAGGGTGCAAAGACGGGTAACTCGCCTGGTGAGATCGGCAAAAGGGTGTCCTTATGAAGAAAGACTTCGAATATGTGGGTTGCAGAGTTTGGAAACTAGACACCTTAGAGGAGATTTGATTGAGGTGTTTAAGGCTCTGAGAGGCATCAGTAAAATGAATGAGGACAAAATTTTCAAGATTATAAATGATGCTAGAACTAGGGAACATAAATTCAAGTTACGGGGGGAAATGTTTAGATTGGACTGCAGGAAGTTTTATTTTAGCCAGCGAGTTATAAATTACTGGAATAAGTTGCCTTCGTTGGTGGTAGAGGCCGACGGTTTGGGGAAATTCAAAGGTCATCTGGATAGTACTTTCGGGTAAGGGAAGCGCATAGGATGATAGGTTTAATTTCTTTTTTTTCTTTTTTTTTTTATTAATTATTATTATTTAGTTATTTATTTTATTTTATTTTATTTTATTATTTTATTTTATTTATTATTATTTTTTTTTTTGGCTGGTGCAGCATAAGCCATAGGCTTTCTTGCACCATGCGGCCCTTACTAATACTAATTGTATTATAAATACAGCACAGAATACACAGGAATAGTACAAAGTACTTTCTGGCTATATCAGTTGACTTGGCTGGGGCTACTGACACCCTTTGATGGCCCAGCATACTCAGGAGATTACACCATGCCAGAATTCCTCAAAACCTGTATAATTGTATCCAAGACTATTTCATTAACACACATGTCACAGTAAAGACACATTACCAAGGTATCATCTGCACAGTTACCCAGGGATGCCCGGGGTTCAGTTCTAGGTCCCACCTTTTGGAACCTAGTCCTGGATGAATTGCTGGAAATGGATATTGGACAGGTAGTGAGGATCACCTTTGGAGGTGACCTTGTCTTGCTCTTCAAGGCAAACAACAGAGCCATGCTAGAATATCATACAAACCGTGCTCTTAATATCCTGCAGGACCGAAAAAAAACTCAAACTAATAATTTCTGAAACTAAAACCAATTCTTTGTTAATTAAAGGATAGATCTGCAAGCAACCAAAATAAAAATTTCTGGTAAAACAGTAGCCTTGATGACAGAAGTTAAATATTTGGGAGTCATGTTCGACTCCAAACTGACAATTTATTCACATCTCACGCATATTGCTAAGATGGTGAGAAACTACAGGAATGATAGTGAGGCACCAACTGGGGACTGAAGAGGAGAACACTTTTACTTATCTACAGAGCAATCGTCCTCCAATCGTAACCTACCGTGAAAGCATATGGTATTGCAACAGATATTATAGAGAAAAATAAATGAAAAATAGATTCGTACAGTGAATTATACTACTAACCAACATGAGGGCATGTTGCATTGTCAGTACACCTGCTTTACAGGCCCCAGCAGGGGGCACTTCCCCTTGACTTAGAAGTTAAAAGAAAGGGCCTCAATTATAGACCAAAGAAGCAGATCCCAACAAACATCTTAGGGATCATTTTAACCTGAAGACTGACCACAAACAAGAAAGGAAAAGATACAAACCACACTTTACTAGCAATGGCAGAGTAAGTTGGAACAGACACTTAAAGGGGAAATCACTAGGAAGTGCTTGCCCCAGGTAACCCTGGTCTTCCACAAACATCCCCCCCCCTGGTTTTCCCTGGGACTTTATGCCATAATATTTGCTAACAGGGCATGGTTCCTTGAATGTAAAGTTGTGCCAACTGGGTCTCACGCAGAATCCCAAATGTACCTGTGGAGCTGATGAGGATTGGGCTTCTGAGTGTCCCAATTACCATTGCCACAGATGTAGATTAATGTCCAAAATTGTAATTATTAATCATGGAGAAAAGCAACTACTCATCTATGATGGCTCATTACATGACCTTCTCTGAATATTCTCTGACTACTATATATTTTCTCAACACCTTTTTGAGACCAGGAGAAGCAACCATGCTTTGACTACCCAGACTATGATACCCCCACACACACACATACTCAGACTAGAATGCATACAATAAATGTAGAAATGCATACATGAGACGCATTACATGGCCTTCTCTGAGTTTGCTCAAAAAATATTTGAGACCAGAAGAAACCATACTATGCCTATCCAGACTGTGACACCCCCACCTACCTAGACAAGTGGTACCTGACTGACTAATTGAAATAAACAAACCCAAATGAAACTGGCTTGTTAGAAGGTGTCCCACCCAGTGAGAAAGGGTGTAACAATTGTCTGTATGCTGTAAAAAATTCACTTGGACAACGGATTTTATGTGTATTCTTGATAAAAAATAAATATTTTTTATGTCCTTGTAATTGTTTCATGTGAATTAATAATGACTGATATGTGTATTACTAACTAATACATGTGCAAATGAATGTATGAGTGAGTATATGAGTAAAATTTGGTATCACTGTGATAATGATTTTGGGATCGTGTGGGTGGGTAGTATATATAAAGTGAATATGTGTAATATACTAAATTCATCTGAATTAGTAATTATTGATGCATTATTAATTGTAGTTTCACAATAACTTCATGTGAATTAAAAATGACTCATATATATAATAATAATTAATACATGTGCAAATGGATGTATGTAAGTATATGAGCACAATTAGGTATAAAAGCGATAAAGTGTATGTTCTTTGAACCATGAGTGTCTATATGAATGTGTTTAAGTATGTATGGAGTGAATGTGTGTTTTAAAATATGGAAATGGTTGAGCGAATGTGGGTACATGTGAATGAATGTGAGTACGCAGGTATATGTTAGCACATGTGTCTTGTGCTGGGTGGGAAATGAGTCCACTTATCCTGCAAAAAAAAAAAAAAAAAAAAAAAAAATATATATATATATATATTGTACATGCTGTCCCATTCATGGTACTATACTGAGTGTGATAAGTGTGTGAAAATGATGAATGCATGAGAATGTCCCATAAGTGTTAAATGTACCCTGAATATATACATTTAAAAAAATAATAAAATAAAAGAAATAATATATTAGCCATTTTTGCAAGTAAAGATGTACAAATGTGAGTGAAAGCTATACCACCTGTGTAAATTTTGCAGTGACTAAGTGGATGTTTGTAGTTAATATTAAAAAAAAAGTGAGTCTTGGTAGTTTATTTTAGGTGGCATCTGTATCCAGTCCCTATATGATGATGAATTATAAGGCAAATATGTGAGTGAGAGTTGTTATATATGCTATCTCCAAATGCCCCTGAATAAAAAAAAAAAAAAATGTTCACTTCAGTATGTGTAAATATAACAGGTGTACAGATGGGCTAAGTATATATAGCATGTATGATGTTCTGGTAGGCATCCCAAATCAGAGGCAACCTATCAGGAAATCCCCCCCCCCTGCTATGCTAACACCATGCCTCTTTCCTGCTTTGAGGCATGGCATGGAAACTGCTGACACCGACTTCAGCTAATCTGGCCAGTGTGGGATTCCATGAGAAGCACTGTGCATCCGTTGTGCATCCGTTCTCCTCCCCCACCATCCTTCCCAAACTTTTTTGCTGGTGGACCCTATCACCCACAAATGTTTTTCTGCTCCTGCAGTTCCCCATCCCCCCATAGAGGGTAGGCTCCCTCTATCCCTTTGACTTCCCATTTCCAAGTGCAAAGTCTTCCTATCATCAACCTTCTTTATCTTGACCCCCCTTTTCTCCACTGCCTGAACGATTACCCCACACTTCCTTTCCAATAAAATTTCCCATTTTATTCCCCCCCCAGGGTCCTCCCTAGCAAGCTCCGGCACAGTCCAGGGTAGGCCTCTGCCAGAGACTTCATATACTTCCAACTACACCTAGTCTACCTCCACAGGGCAAAGGATAGGCAATGTGGGGTCCCACTAGGTGCCCCACAGTTAAATGGCCAGAGGAACGACAGACCAACACAACCCAACACGAAAACTAACACTATCTCTGGCCTTAACAGAGTTTGTAGTGCAACAGAGTATACAAATGAAGAGTTGGGGGGGTTGGAGGGGTCTCCCAGTGCCGCTTGACAAGTAACACTATACACTGTCCTTTCTGCACACATTGTACTCCCCATATTCAAATTCTACATCCCTTACATTCAAGTAATACCACACCACTGATACCCACACAATGTTTGCATTTGTTGACTTGACAAGCACTCCCAATTCATCAAATTCAAATTTATACAAAAATACAGAGTGTGAAAGGGTCATAAATGCATTAAATATAAATAGCATTTGGGTAAATCTGTAAGAGATTAGTGTCTTTTATGTTCATACCAAATCTTTTCAAATAACATGGTGCAGTGTAAAACATTTAATAAACTGTTACAGGTTTAAAAATTTACTGAACTGTTACGTGTTTAAAAATTATTTAAGAGAGAGAAAGAAAGTTCATCCCTTATTGACAACATAAATGAGAATTTAATCATTTATAAAAATGACTGATACAGTAAACCTTTGAGATGAAGTAATTAAGTTTAAAGATATATCAAGAAGTAATTCTTTAAAATTACTTTTGAAATATTAAAAATTTCATGGATCCTTGGTGATTGCAACTTGTCTTACCAAGGATCGACACGATTTCCGCTGAATTTTAGAATTAAACAACATGCATCCTCAGTTCATGCTTATCGTTCAGCAGCGTCACAATTAGCCTTTCATGCTGTTAATGAAAAACAATTTTTATTCAGCAAGGCCAAAATACTTAGTGTCCAACATAATTATATGAGACCATTAATTGCAGAAACTGTCAAAATTAAATTGCATGAGAATTCTATTAACGTTCGCCGTCCGTATCTAATCTTCGATTCGTGGGCTTTTACATGCATGTGCAAAGACAAATAATCTCTATTTAAGATTCATGCTCGCACACATACTCAGTAATTTCCATTCCTCTGATCACGACATATGGTCGAAAAGTTCTGTCAGCTTAAGGAAGGAAAATCATTTTTAAAAATTTGCATTAAACTTCTTTTAATTTTTTAAAAAAATTTTAATTGTTCAATTGATTTTTTAATTATTTTTTACTGTAATCATTTTGCATTAATGTTATATTCATTTTAATTTCTGGAGAGTAGCATACGGAAGTGTTCTACATATCATATTGAGGTAAATTTCTCTTATTCTTCTACAAATAAAAAATACAATAAAAACATTCTTTATCTTATTATTGGTTTATTCTTGCTCAATATCTTATTATTATTATTATTGATTTATTCTTGTTCAATGTTTTGTTATTGAGTTTAGCATATTTTAATTAACAGAACATTTAATTCATTAAAAAAGTTATTTATTTATTTTTTATTAAAATAAGGCATGGCATCTCCATGTTAGCAAATCTGTTCCATTTAGGGGGCAAGTAATGAAGGGCGAAAACATCCCACCCCCAAAAACCCTTTTCTGGACAGAGCCCATAGTCTCACAAAGTCTCCAATGCAGCCCTACTGCAATGAGAACCAATGATATCAAGTAAACAGACTTTTCCATACCAAAGGTACCAAAAAGACAGGCAACATATCAACCTATGAAGAAAGAACTGAAATTTTCTAGCTGCTGTGCCCTCTTCATTTCTTCTTTCCTGTGTTGCTAAAATCAAAATTAATGCAGTGTTTATATAATCTCAACATATAATCTGATTGGAAAAACATACCAAACCAACAATTGATTGGAAAAACAAAATGTTTATGTAACCTCAGCCAACAACTGATTGAAAAAACATCCTTTTTCATAATCACAGTTCCAACAAGCATATTAATGAAAATGATAATGATTACTGCTATTGAAAATCTAATAAATTAATCCAATGCTGACATTGCTTCTTCATTACACAAACATGACTGCTATAAATGCAAATCTTGCTATCCACAGTTTGATAAGAGAAATGCTGCTATGGTAATTTTTTATGAATAGTGCACACATTGGTTTTAAACTCACATATTTTATTATTATTATTAGCTATGTGGTGCAAGGAAGCCTGAGGCTTATGCTGCACCAGCCAAAAAAAAAAAAAAAAAAAAATTCCCTAGTTACCCTGAGAGAAAGAGAGAGACAAAAGTAGAAGGGAATCACCAGGAAAGAGAAGAAAGATGATATCCAGCTCAGGACCCTGGGTGTGCCAAGCCCATACTCACCAGATGTGAGCCCATTCCTGAACAATGATGTGTAAGCAGGGTAAAGGCTTGCAAAAATACAATAAAAGAATTTGGGGTGCCTTCAGTAAGAAAAGGTTCTAACCATTTGGAAATATGATTTTCCTAATAATCAAAATGAGCATATAAGGCAGTGGTTTTCAACCAGGGTGCCGCAACAACATTCCAGGGGTGCCACGTAATTTGGGTTTAAGTTACTTAAACTTATTATTTTTTAATTTATATGTTTATTTCATTATACAAAAGTGTACAGTATCATTTTAATTTTGTGGTGATCTATGATTGATGTTTACTTACTACCTCTGTATAAAGAATAAAATTATATACTGTATATATATGAAATGTAATTTTTATAATTATATTATTGTAAAATATCATATAACATATATATATATATATATATATATATATATATATATATATATATATATATATATATATAATATTATTTTATCTTTCTATTGTGGTTTATTGTGTTTATTTTCTTAATTACGGGTGTTTTCTACTCATAGGTATTATGGTACCATAATACCTATGAGTAGAAAACACCCGTAATTAAGAAAATAAACACAATAAACCACAATAGAAAGATAAAATAATAATATGTACTCTGTTCGTACCCGGGCATTGCTAAAACAGCTACCGGGACAACAGAAAAATCTAGAAATAATTTAAAGAAAAACCACTATAAAAGTATATTAAAAGTAAAATACAACATAAATTATCATATTACTAAAGAATAATATATATATATATATATATATATAATATTTCTCACACAGAGAGAGAGAGAGAGAGAGAGATCTAACGGGGAGAAAATTGAGTAGGGGTGCCGTAAAATAACATTAATTACTTAATTTTAATAACGGGGTGCCGTTATTAAAAAAAAGATTGAAAATCACTGATATAAGGTAATACTTATATGCTTTTTCATTCTAGTAACATAAAAATTCTTCACATCACCAAAGTAAAAATCAACTTACCAGTAACTCACGAGTTCTTTTCTTAACCACATTTGATTTCTGGCTAGTTTTCATAGCAGGATGACCTACAAAATACATAAATTAACTTAATAATCTGATATATCTAACAATTTTCAAAATACATATGTCATGTAAGTAAAGAAAACAACATTAAACAATATTTCATGTTTAATTAACCTTATCATATTCAATAAGAAATAATCTTTACGTTACAAGGAGGTCAAATGTAGGCAAGTGGCTACCTTGGAAAAGAGCAGTTAATTTCCCATATTATTTACAATAATAATACAGGGTGTTTATAAATGGTGGGAACACTTTCCGTGATTTATTGCACAAATACAAAGCCAAATATCAGTGTCATATACATACCTTGTGAAAGAGAAAATGTCAAAGTTTTTTTTACATCACTTCACAACAATTCAATGTGGGAACCACATGTGACAAAGCAAATGTCCACACAGTAATCGAACTCTTGATATACCCTGTCCAGCATATCCTGTGTGACTGTGGTAGTAGCTTCTTCAATTCTCTGCTTTAGTTCTTGAACATCACATGGCAAAGGTGGTACATAAACACGATCCTTTATGTAGCCCCACAAGAAGAAATCACACGGAGTTAAGTCTGGTGATCTCAACAGCCATTTCAAGAAACATTCGTCCCTTTCTCCAGCATGTCCGATTCAGCACTTGTGTAACTCTGTGTTAAGGTAGGCCCAAACATCATTATGGAAGTGGGGAGTGGGGGGGGCCCCATCTTGTTGGTAAATAAAATCACCACTATCTTACTGAACTTAAGGCATCAACTATTGCTGAAGTATATCGAGGTAGGATAGCCCAGTTATGCCATCAGCAAAGAAGAAAGGTCTGTACAGTTTTTTTGTGTGACAAGGCGCAGAAAACATTCACCTTCAGCGAATCACACTCATATTCAATTATCTCTTCGGGTTTCTGGGTACCCCAGATTCAACAATTGTGTCGGTTGACCTTCCCATTGGTGTGAAATGTGGCCTTATCATTAAATACTATACGATTAAAGAGTGGTCATGTTCTTCTGTTGCAGTTCAGAACAAAATTAGAAACACTTCTCTTTGTCATCTTCCTTTAACAAATGCACCAACTGCAATTCATACGGCTTCACAGAAAGTTTTTTTACGAAGAACCTTCCATACTTTCAGGACTGGCATTTGCAGCTCACGTGATGCTCTCCATACTGATTTATTGAGGCTCCTTGTGAATCTCTCTCTCTCACTCATTCCACATTATCAACACTAACACTAAGCCAGCCACTGCTCTTTTGGGAACACAAGCAACCCGTGTTTACAAATTGCTTATGCCACTTGTAAACAGCCTTCCTGGTTGGTGGCTCTTTACAATACACACTTCGAAATTTCCTTTGAACGTCTGTTGCACACTTATTCTTATCAAACAGTAGCATACAAAATACCTTCTCGGGACCGGAAGCCGCCATCTTTCAACAAGGCTATGCATGTGGTAGAGGTACGACAGGTAACACCAACTGACGGTAAATGATGGAACTACACGCCTAGGCAGTAACAACTGGGAAACTTTCATGTTTTCTCTTTCACATGGTATAAATAAGTAAATGATATCTCTCTTACTCCATGTGCAATAAATTATTGAAAGTGTTCCCACCATTTATAGACACCCTGCACTTCATGTAAAAATAAGTAATCAAATATAAGTTACTCATACAAACAAGGTCCCTTCAATAAGCTTTATAACAATGCTCTCATGGTTACTTTCTATTAACCAATGATGTACTTGCAATAACAAAAGGATGTTTGTGAACTATGGGGTGAAGTCAGTTATGTCATCCGTAGCCAGGTGGGAAGGAGCAGCAGTGTGCAGCACACGCTTCTTGATTAGACCGGGGTTCGAGCCCGTCACCACCAAATACGGAGGATGCGGAAAGGTCAGGGACTGACCACCGCATATCCCGGAGCAATATGGCCTTAGTTGCTAATGCTCCTAAAAACCAAACAACAACATCAGTTATGTCATGAGAAATTCCAAAGGAGCTGAGAGAATTAAGCTTATCTTCACATCTCCCTTACTACACTAACGCAACTGATGGAATTCCTTGAGCCAATGTGTCTGTGTTCATATAGGCCCAAGGAATCCCATTCTTGGGCCCATATGTGCTATCCCTCCCTTCGGCCAGGATCCCAAATTGAGCTGTTTTCTTACAAGGAGGCCAATAATGGCACTCTATTCAGTGTTGATAAAAAATCCATTTTTAGAGGAATGTGGGGGGGGGGGGAGAACTATAGCTCTACCCAAGGCCAATTCAGCTGGGAATCAAATCCAGACCTTTTGGATGCATTTCTTCTGATTGTATTCCTGGCAGGTGCTTTGTTGTAATCTGTTTCAATAACAACTAAATTAAACTATTTCTAAAGCCAAGTGGCTACAGCTTGACTAATGATAGACAATCATAAGCACTCTGATGTCAATGGTATAAATAGTCACATTTTACATGTATTAATATTATTCAGTAAAACATATCTCAGAATGATCTTTTATTTACAAAAGATGCCATATACATGTTATAAATGACCTTAAAATGCTTTCAAATTAAAAATATTAGTATAAAAAATTAACATTGGTCAAGGGTTTTACTTGAAGTTCTCTGCAAATGATTACATGGATCCCTAATCATGACTTTAAATGAGTCATTACCTTCATGGGTTAATCAACTACTGTCAAACCATGATAGTTACCTGTACAAAGAGCATCATGGGATCAAGGGGCAGTATAGCTACAGAATGTGAGTGAAGAGCTCTTTATAAAGGTAATTATTGCTTAGTAACGACAGCTGAAATTGTAATTATCTCCTAACGATTACACAGAAATTCCAAAAAATGGTGAAACTGCAATACATTTATTTATATGATGCTGGCCCATTCCATGCAAAGTTGAAACAGAACTTGACTTCTGATGCATTTTCAATAGCTAACTTCCGGCCAAAGCTCAATGTGACTTCTTAGCCTGTTGCTGCCATAGCGATTTGTGAAGAATTAAATGAATTTTAAAATCCAATACTAAATAATGCTAATACTCAAAATAAAGCACAATACCTATTACTGACTGTAATTTGTAACTGAGCAACAACTAAAAACTTTTGGATCAAGCTGCTAATTGATAGAAAGTAGGACTATGTGGGGGGCAATGTTAATGACCCTTTATGAAGAAACGGGAAGCACTGTTTTTAAACTACATACAGGATTTACAAGCCTTACTATTATGAGTTAAAAAAGTTTAACTACTCTATTATAAACGACAAGCCCATGTAATGGCTTCATCTTAACAAGGCTCTTTTTAGAATCATTTAAATATTCTGAATGTGAATTTTAGTTATTTTGGATTAAGTTTTGAAAAAGCCATTGTCTGATTAGCACTTTTAAACACCTCAATTCAAACAAATGCCCCCCCCCCACCACAAAAAAAAGTTCTGTGTTCATTTTGCCACTACTTCTTCACAAACATAAAAAGAACCATGTTTATTTTGCTGTTCCTGGGTATGTTGATGTGGCTGCTTCTATGTTAACATGGCCATGAGAAAAGGAATATATGATATTCAAACCTTCATCCAGCCCCATAGTGCTGATGGGTTACACTGCACTTTTCTTTAAGAACACAAACCAGTAGTTTGCATATCTTTTTAGAGCAGGCAGTAATTATTATCAATAACTAGCAGCAATGGTTCTGGCAGTAGTTACAAAAAATTATCATGCCTCATTTGAGAGAATGAAAATATTCCTTTTTGTTTCTAAAAAACATTGTTTTTTTCCCAATTCTGCTTGGAGCAGAGATGTTGGAAGAGTGGAGTGTGCCCCCTGGTTGGTGATTTGATTTGGTTTTGGAGAGGGGAAATTATTTTTATGACACTATTTTAATCAAATATGGTTGTTGTTGTTGTTATTTGGTTTTTAGGAGTATTAGCGACTAAGGCCATATTGCTCCGAGGATATGCAGTGGTCATTCCCTGACCTTTCCGCATCCTCCGTATTTGGTGGTCAAGGGCTCGAACCCCGGTCTAATCAAGAAAATCAAGAAGCATGTGCTACGCACTGCCGCTCCTGCCCACAGAGGCGCCAATCAAATATGGATAAATCATCCCACTAATCCAGGCACAAAGTGAATTTCATTCCAATATTTGACATTAAATATATTGAAGGATATTTTAATTTACAAAAGTATATATACTCATAGGTAAATTTTGTCAAATATGTTTATTAGTATTAGTAGTGCCAACTGGTGTAAGAAAGTGAGTTTAAAACAGCATCACCAAAAAAAAAAAAAAAAATTCCCACATCACCTGTCTGACCCATCTAATAATTATTCAAACTACCTACTTTCACAGCACCAGATGGTAGTTCGTTCCAACAATCAACTTGATGAGATTTGATTACCCACTTGATGAGATTTGATTTGATTTTGGGTTTACTGGCACAACACGCTTGACGAGAGCAAATCTCTACACATCTATTCTGCAACCATTCTTCCTCGATTTATTTATGCTCCTTCACTTGTTGTCTGAGCAAGAGGAAAGATGCCATTGGCATTCAGCTTACTCAATCCAGTGAAAGCCTTAAAGACATTAATCAGATCTCCTTGCAATACTCAAGCCTTTCTTGATAAGAGTACTCTTCTGCTCCACTCACTAATCCTCTTGCCCATCTCTACGCCCATTCCAACAAATCACATTCAACCTAAAATGAAGCGTCAACCTGTATACATTATCCCGATGTGGCCTAATCATTATCTTATAAAACAGGATAATCACCTCCATTTTCCTACTAGCAAGATTCCTACATATCATTGACATAACCACATGAGCCATCTTGGCAGTCTGTCTACACTTTTCAGATAATTTCATGTTTGACTGTAAAATTACCCCCAGTCTTTTATATTCTGCACTATTTTCAGTGTTGTACCACACATCAGGTGTTATTCTGGGATTGACACTTCCCATAAGCAGTACCTTGTATTTGTCAATGTTAAAATTCGATTGTCACTTCTTAGCTCATCTAATTTTTCTCGAGCTTGCTGTTTCTAGTTGTGCACCCTGATTACTGTCATTAATTACCTTTGTATCATTTTTTTTTACACATGTTACTTTTAAATGAAACAAACTTTTCATTAATCTTTCATTAAACAAAATATAAACACAAAACTGTTAGTCTCTTCCATTTTTAAGTTTATGAACTCATTTAACCCTACAAGCAGATATCACAAAAATCATGACAGCAGGGTGCACAAACCAGTTTTTGAAGCAAAAAAAAAATTCTGGAAATAACAGAAATTGGAAACTTTAAAATTGTATTCTAAATTCTGAAACTATACTGGATAATAACATCACAAACTATTTAAATATGATTAGCTCCAAGTGTTGCAAGCTTCGTGACAGAAGATAACTGTTGGCAAATGTTCACTGTACCAAGATGATTTATGAAGACTAATCAAGTTATCTAATACATATTTAATTCAAAACAGTGAGTCAATCTGTATAAAATAAAATCCAAGAACATTAGAACAATTTTATCTTTTTCAAATATCTAAACAGCCACTTCAATTTTTTGGACATGCGCTAATTTTTTGGTTTGAGTTTTTAATCCAAGATCAAATTGAGGTGATCATTTTTAATAATCTCATGCTTATTGGTAAAGTTTCAACAATACTGAATGACTTTTCTATCAGAATTTCTAATATACAGCTACACAAGTGACTGATATATATATAGCTGCACAACTGCCAACACTGTACTGGTTACAGAGTTACTATTCTGTCACTCCCTACTCAATGAGTGACACTATTCAAGGTATAAATAATCTGTGATCTATGTGCAGAATATCTATCAGAGCACATGCAAAAGTAAAGTACTTCTTTCCCTTGTATTTGTATTCAATATAATATATTTCAACAAAAAGCTCCAATTTTAAGACATAATAACAACAATTTAAGTGATCTATTCAAAAAAAATTATAAAAAGAGCAAAAATTAAATTGTATATGGAATATTAATCACCCACAATTCACCACCTAGAAAATTCGTTGCCTGTCTAGTAGTAGTAATAACAGCAAATGATGCAAAAAGCAAGCTCATATAGCATCAGCCAAAAAAATAAAAAATAGAAAAAACATTTCACCCATCCATACCCTCCAAGAATTTGTCTAGTTTTCCCTTCAATTTATTCAACCCATCGACTTCTGCAACAACAGACCATAGCTTGTTCCAACAACCAACCACCTGCTAGCTGAAGGCAAACTTCAGCACATATCCTGCAACCATCCTTCCTCAATTTGAATTTATGCCCCCTCATGTGTAGTCTCAGCAAGTGGAAGAATACCATTAACATTTGCTTACTCAGTTGAGTAAGCAGAATGGGCTTTAAACACCTCGGACCAGTTCTCCCCACAGGTGCATGGTCTTGGGATGCTGCAATTTGCAGAACTGAAGCCTTTCTAGGTAAGAGCACACCCTTCTTTCCTTCACCAATCTGGTTACCCATCTCTGCATCTGTTCCAACAGTTCTACAACCTTCCTAAAGCGAGGCCTCCAGACCTGTACATGGAACTCAAGATGCGGCCTAACAATGCTTGATACAAAGGGATAATCATATCCTTATACCTACTTGCAAAGTTTCTGTATATCACTGATAACACT
This sequence comes from Mastigoproctus giganteus, assembly GCF_048544385.1. Taxonomy (NCBI): domain Eukaryota; kingdom Metazoa; phylum Arthropoda; class Arachnida; order Uropygi; family Thelyphonidae; genus Mastigoproctus; species Mastigoproctus giganteus. Next base: position 17,500,293 of record NC_143576.1, read on the forward strand.
CATGAGCTGTCCGGCAGCATGTCTACACTGCACAGAGAATTTCATGCCTGACTGCACAATTACCCCAGTCTTTTTCATTTTCCACTACCTTAAGTGTAACCGCACATGGGGTTACTGCTACCCATGTGCAGTACCTTGAATTTGCCAATATTAAACTTCAACTACCATTTCTTCGCACATCAACTCAATTTTCTGAGATCTTGTTGCAGTAGCTCACAGTGATAACTGTAATTAACCACCATTCCAACCTTTGTATCATCTGAAACTTATATATTAACGTGACTGCTCCTATGAAATCAAAGATGTGCCAGTTACTTACTGATATCTAGGAAAAAACAGGAATTATACACTATGAATAAAATGATAATAGCTTTAGTACATTCTTTTACAATAAATGATGGATTAGATCGTTTAGGTTAGATTTTTCAAATGAATTACTGTATTTCTGAACATAACCGAATACATATTAATGATTTTCCGTTCCTAACTCTCCCGTAAACTGAGGTCGCTATGCCTTTATTATCAACTACTGGACTTCACAAACTGATAGTTAAAAGGTTATCAATTCTAAACAAAATTCTACAACATATACGGTAACAGTACTTAACTCAAATTTCGCGCTTCTTCCTCATAATTGCTTTCAAAAGATTTTCTCCGCAAACATTAAAACCAAACGCTACATAACACATACATAAGAAAAGATCCTTACCAGACAATCGAGATGTAAGAAGCTTACGCAAAAACCCCAGCATGTTACTAGCAAAAATTTGTTTTATATATAATCAACTACAGTCTGAAGTTTCGACTACACAATATAAGGGGAAAAAAACCGAAAAATAGAACGATCCTCATATTGTACACAAACCATGATAAACAATCTGCTGAAACGCTCCCCTACAGTAAACAACAGTCGAGTAAATAATTATATTAACCAGACCTATCTATGCACACAATATACATATATGAATATGTAAATTCATATTTAATTCTTATTTAAATTTATATATAATTCTTTTCTGTCATATATATATATATATATATATATATATTACACTAGTATAGTTCGAAAAAATATTAAAGAGGCTATAGTGTACTGTTAATAGTGTACTGATTTGCGAGATGGCATATTAAAAATAAATAAATTAACACATAATAAAACATACATTATGATCAAATAAGTTAAAAAGTAGTTTTAATTTTTTCGTTATATTTATTATATTTAAATTATAAAATAGCTTTAATTTATTATATAATTTTATTGTTATATATAGGTATATAATTAATTGAAACTAATAAAACAGTACATTTCCCTCAATTTGCTCAATGGAGGGAATATGTACTACTTCAGAAGCATAACTAGGGGTTTTGCACGGAGTAGTAAGACATTATTAGCCATATGGTGCAAGGAAACCTGAGGCTTATGCACCAGCCAAAAAAAAAAAAAAAAAAAAAATTTCTGAATTACACCGAGAGAGAGAGAAAAGGAATCACCAAGAAAAAGAAGAATGATGATATCCAGCTCCGGACCCTGGGTGTGCTAAGCCCATCTTATTACTCTGTGGGATTTTGATGCCTATGTACACATATCAGAAATACGCCTTGTTCTCATAAACGTAATTAAATTATTAATAATTATATTATGAAATCATTAATTATTACCCATAAAATGATGCTTTTATATAAAAGCAGCAGATTTTATAATTGAATATAATAATAATAATAATGATTGTCATATATTACACTGCAAAAAAGATTATTACTCCACACCATCAGGCATCCTCATACTGTGGAGTTATAGTTCGCAAGTGGGTTGTCATCATTGCAACAGCGGAGTACGTACCTGCCCACCAGGGCCGTACCGAGGGGTAGGCGAACGAGGCACTTGCCTCAGGTTAAAAATTGAAATGAGCGCCAAAAGAAAGATTAAATAATTGCCAACGTTGCCATCGTTAACAGTAGGGCGCCATTTTTCATTCTTGCACCTCAGGTACTAAAATGGCTCGGCACAGTTCTGCTTCCCACCCACTGATGAGGAGCCAATAAGCACCGAAATGGTGCCGTATGGGTGATGGTATCCGCTGAGAATAAGTAACAATAGTATTCTCCTATCATGAAACGTTACTTAATCGAGGTAGTGCAACATCATGGCAACTCGTTGTGAAGGTATTCACAATATGAGATATTCTTAATGATGCCAATTAATAACTACTTAAGTAGTTGGCTACGTACAGAAATAATGCAATTGCACTAACTTGTACGTCGCTTATCGTATATTAAAAATAAATTATACATTTGGTTATTCTAAATCTTTGCCTACATTCGTCTCCTATCGTGAATTCGTGCCACACCTTAGTTAAGCCTCTGTACTGAATCATAATCTACATATGTCTAAATATACAATGCTCGCCAGTGAAATTCTCTCAAGTAGCAAGAATGGATGGGTTTCTCTCTCAATTCTCATGCATATCTAGAATGACGTATGGACGTAAAAGATTGGCATATCAAGCTCAACTAATCTAGAAAAACATTGAACTTAGCGTTTCTTGCCGCTCTAATGTAAGGATCAAAAGGTTAGCCAGCAAGAAACCTAAATTTACAGGGAGGGAAACTATGTAACCCACGACTGAGACCGATTAACTCAGTTCCGTTGTGAGGGAAAAAACCCATGAAAGTTCTCAACATCATTGAGGAAATTTCATTCCAAGCATTTCCGCCAAGTGATAGGAAACCATGATTTTATCCCCTGCGCCACCCACGAGGCTGCAAGCAACAAAACGGTGGCTGTCTAAGAGCATGTAATGCCTTTAACACCCATAAGGTGACATTTGTGCAGTTGACGGACATTGAAGAAGATTGGATCATTAGGTAACGCAAACAAGCTCCCCAGAGGAGAGGTTACTACTACTGCACTGACGCCACATGGAATCCTAACTACTACATGGGAACAATCAATCCATAACATGCTAGATGCAATCTTCCAAGAACCAGCCAGTCCGGCTCTACCGGAGCAGCTCCAAAGCTGCACTGACTTTACCTTGGATAAGCTACCAACTTAATCAGAAACAGGAAATCCCTGGCCCAGATCTACTGGAGCCAGAAATCATCAAAAAGAGTAGTGTAAACTATACCGAAACTCCTCTTCAGCTTATTTCATACCTGTCTCAAAACAGGGACTTTTCCAACTGAATGGAAGACAGCAAACATAAAACTTATCCTGAAAAACCCCTCCAAACCCCTGTGATATACCGGATTCATATCGCCCAATAGCTTTATTACCAGTTGTCAGTAAGCTCTTTGAAAGACTTCTGCATTAAAGGATTAGCCACCAGTACGAAGCACAAATCTAACTATGCCAACTCAATTTGGGTTCAGACCTGGATCTTCCACCATCGAATCACTGAGAAATGTCCTAGATTCTGCATCCACTTATGACAAGAAGTATTTCCTTGTCGTAACTATTTATTTCACTGGGGCGTTCGACACCATCTGGTGGCCAAGCGGCCTAGCGAGACTAAGAGAGCACATCCCAGTTAACCTCTACCTAACAATCAAGTCCTACCTCTCGCAGAGAAAAATAAATGGCGTCGCACCGTACAAAAAGCTGATCAGACTGGTTCGCATAGGCTGCCCTAAGGGCTCCGTTCTGGGGAACATGATTTTAGATCAGTTCCTGGCTACGGATCTTGGTGACGTCAGCTCTTGTGCTTTTGCTGGTGGCTTCATTTTGTCGATCGCTGCAGACAGCCTCGAAACCAAGGCAGACCAGGCATTGAAGATCCTACAAGACTGGGCACAAATCCACTTCTTAAAAATCTCACCAACCAAGACGCCCACCATCTTACTTAAGGGAACCATCAATCTACAGAAACCACCACAGATAAAAATTGATAATACAACTACCAAACTGTTAAACCAGCTAAAATATCTTGGCGTCATCTTGGACCCTAATCTATCATTTCAACACCACTTGAAGCAAATTAGAACAAAGATTAAGAATTACTCTACGCTAGTTGCTAGAATCACAAGATGGGATTGGGGGCTGAACGAGTGCACCCTGTCACTCTATTATAAGACTACATTCCTACCCGCGATAACTTCTCCTCTTTGGTTCCGCAAAGCTGCAACCTCAGTACACTGAACATTAAACAAAAAAAAAATATATGATATTAGGGTACCCTGTAAATGCTTACATCTACCCATATATTTATTTTGTTTGTAAATTGCGTTTATTCCCTAGTCTATTTGCCTGTTTGCTGGAAGAAAAAACCCCAGTTTCTGAGTGAAAAAATCTTCCAATCAACGATGAGACCAACTAACTCAGCAACAGAGTAAAAAAAAGCCTACTAACCTTCCTCGCGTCATCGACGGGATTCGAACCCGGGCCTTTTCCACCTGGTGAGAGAAGGACGGTGATGATACCACTGTGCTTCAGGCGCAGACAAGAACATTGGACCCAATCCAACGGTCGATACTATTCACCATCACCCCGTGCCTACCGTACAACCAGTACACACGCCCTCCAGGTGATTGCTACAGCCCACGCTCTGAACCTTGAGATAATCCGCTGCGGTATGGCATATTACATTGCCAAAGGATTGCCCTGTACCTTTTAAATTCACTATAGACACAACAGCGAATCAGAAGGCAAAGAAAACTTGACTCTAAAAGCATGCATGGCAGGATCAATGGACTGCATTAACAAAAAAAAAAAAAAAAAAAAAAACTTACCTACTGATCGGCCAGGGATCATTTAACACAAAATTAACAAACTTTGGGATCATTACCATTACTTGAGGCACATCAGGCAAAAAAAGTAACATTATACAGCAACAGCCAAAAAAAAAAAATTAATAATAAAAATAAAAACTTCCCATTTCGCCCATCTGGTCACTCCAAATGTTTGTCTAGTTGAGCCTTAAATTTATTGAAGCTATCAGCTTCCACAATAACAGATGGAAGCAATCTACGCTAGTTGCTAGAATCACAGGCGGAGGCAATCTGTTCCAGCAATCAAATTCCTTCTGCCTAAAGCCAAACTTCCGCACATCTATTCTACAACTGTCTTTCCTCAATTTGAATCTATGCCACCTCAGGGTCTTAGTCTCAGCAAGCGGAAGTATCCCGTCAGCGTTGAGTCTGCCAAAACCATTCAAGGCCTTGTGCACTCAATCAGGCCGCCTCGCAGGTGTCTAGTCTCCAGACGCTGCAATTTGCAGAACTTGAGCCTTTCTTCGTAAGCACACCCCTTTGTTCATATCACCAATCTTGTTGCCCTTCTCTGTACTCGTTGTAACAGCTCTACATGCTTTCTAAAATGAGGCCTCCACACCTGTACGCAGTACTCAATTTGCCTCATACAAAGGTATAATCACTTCCTGTCTCTGCTAGCAAAATTCCTATCTATCATTGAAAAAATTCCATGACTTGCACTGGCAGCCCGTCTGCACTGCTCAAAGAACTTCATATCCGACTGCAGAATTAGCCCCAGGTCTTTTTCATTCTCCACCATCCTGAGTGTAGTAGCATACAGTTGGTATGTTTCTCTTGGTTTGCAGCTACCCATATGCAGTATTTTGCATTTGTCAAGGTTAAACTTCAGTTGACACTTCTCAGCACATCTGCCTAACTTTTATAGATCCTGTTGCAGTAACATACTGTCTTTAATATCAGTAACCGCGGGGGCTCACATCCGGTGAGTATGGGCTTGGCACACCTAGGGTCCTGAGCTGGATATCATCATTCTTCTCTTTCATGGTGATTCCCTTCTACTCTTTTTGATCTCTCTCTCTCTCTCTCTCTCAGGGTAATTCGGGATTTTTTTTTTTTTTTTTTTGGCTGGTGCAGCATAAGCCTCAGGCTTCCTTGCACCATATAGCTAATAATAATAATAATAATAATAATAATAATAATAACAACCCTGCCAACCTTCGTATCATCTGCAAACTTCGACATTACACCTGATATACCTTCATCGATATCATTGATAAATAAACAAAACAACAATGGGCCCAGCACTGAACCCTGGGGGGGGGACTCAAATAATAACATTAGTTCATGTAGAGCAGTGGCCATTTATTACCTCTGCCATCTCATACCAATTCATAACTTTATCCATTGCTGCAATTTGCCCTTAATGCTATACTGCGCCAATTTTTACTGCAGCTTCGTTGTTCAACACTATAAAAAGCTTTCCTGAAATCCAAGTACACCGATGAGCCAAAACATTATGACCTCCTACCTAATATGATGTTGTCCAGCCCTCCATGTAGAGCCGAAACAGCTCGTATCCGGGGAGGCATGGACGCTACAAGATTTTAAAATGTGTCTTGTGGTATCTTGTATCAATACGTAACCAACAGATCCTTTAACTCCTGTAAGGTCCATGGTCCATTGAGACGCCGCAGATGGGAGTTGATGTTCCAACACAAACCACAGATGCTCGATGGGATTGATGTGTGGGGAATTTGGAGGCCAGGGCAATACCTGGAAGTTTTCTCATGTTTCGCGAACCAGTTTCGAACAATTCGGGCGGTGTGGCATGGTGTATTATCCTGCTGAAAGACAGCACCAGAGGAAAAGACCGTTGCCATGAAAGGGTGTACCTGGTCAGCAAGGATGTTTAGGTACATGGTATTTATTTATTTATTTTATTTATTTTTTTTTTTTTTTAGGTCAAGTCGCTGAAATCTTAGGAAAGTAGGCGGCAGGACCTGCCAGAGTACCTACTTAAAATACTGGTGTATCTAGACTGTCTCCATGGGGCGAAGTGCGGGCAACGTTGGGCCTCAGTAGGGGTCCAGTGGCTGAATGGCCAGAGGAACAACGGTACATGGCATTACACATTTACAATATCCATACACTTTTAAATCTCTGGCCTTCCTATTGAACTGGTTCACCTACAATGAAAGCAACGCCGAGATGGGGGAAACCTCTGATGCCGTTTGACATCAACATACTTTACACTTTACGTGGTAGACATCAGAGTGCCCGGCACACGGATGACTGGACCCAGGGTATCCTAGCGGAACATCGCACACATGACACCTCCGTCAACGGCTTGTTTTCGTCCCACGGTGCATCCAGGCACAATCACTGCCCCAGGCAAACGACGAACACGTACCGGGCCGTCCACATGGTGCCACACAGAAACGAGATTCATCGGAATAGACGATCTTCTTTCCAATCATTCAAGGCCCAGTTTCGATGCTCGCGTGCCCGTTGTAGGCACTGTCGCCGGTGAACCGTGGTTACCATGGGCACTTGGAGGTGCCCTGCGGCTATGCAGCCCCATTTTCACCAGGGTTCGATGTACTGTGTATTATATGACACATTACTCCTGTCATCAGCATTCCAATTACCAGCGAGTTGCGCCACAGTCGCCCTTCTGTTGCCACGTAACCATCCGAGAGAGCCTTCAGTCACGTCGGAATCGATGAGCCGTGGTCGTTCAAGACCTCGCCGGCATTTCGTGGGTTTTCCCTCCTCGGACCACTTTCGGTAGGTACTAACCACGGCTGATCGTGAACATCCTACCAGCTTTACCGTTTCGGATATGCTCTGACCCAGTCGTCTGGCCCTTACAATTTGGTCTTTGTCAAACTCGCTTAGGATGCTGCCTTTCCCATCTGAAGAACAAGAGAAACACTGATTTATGAATCTCAGTATCAAGTATTTTTTTTACTTTTGTCCCGACCCGCGCACGCGCCGTAGTTCACCTGCAGTTGCTTCGATTTGCATAACGACTCGCTGGTCATAATGTTTTGGCTCAACTGTGTATATGACATCAAAATTATTTTCTGCATCCAGTTCCTTTGTAACCATATCATAGTATCCAATCAAATTGGACAGAAAAGACCTACCTTTAACAAACCCATGCTGTGTCTTATCTATTACTGCAGTTTTGTCTAGATGATCCTTCAAGAACATGTTGCAGTGCTTCTTTAACCAGTGCCTCCATTAATTTTCCCGGAGCAGAAGTTACACTAACAGGTATGTAGTTACTAGTGTCACCCTTTCATCTCCATTTGTGAATTGGGGTCACATTTACACATCTCCAGTCCATGGAGCCCTCCTTGAGTCCAAGGAAGCTCTCACAATTACAGCTACGGGTTTGCTAACTTCCCCCGCTGCCTCCTTCAATATAACTGGATAGATTCCATCCACCTCCGGTACCTTTTTAGTGTTAAAATTCAACAATTTTCCTCCTCTTTGCTCTCAGTTATTACAAAATCACTTAGCTGACTTTTAGAGTTCAATGAACTTCAGGCATTCCCCTCCTTGAATAATTCCTCATGTGTGAATGTAGATGCAAATACTCATTCAGTTTATCAGATACTTGAGCAGGATCATCAATAGTCGAGCCATCTATGTTAAGTGGACCAATCTGATTCATTCCCTTCCTTCTAGAGTTTACATAAGTAAAGAACTCTTTGCTCTTTTTCTTCACATTCTTTGCCAAAGATTTCTCATAATCTGCCTTTGCCTGCCTAACCTTCTTTGTGACTTGATTACAGACTAGCTTATATCTGCCATAGTCTTCTTCTGCCGCCTGATAATTTATATGCATCCCATGCAATTTATTTCTCTGCCACGAGCCTAATTAATTCATCTGACATCCATTTAGGCCTGAACCTTGAACAGTATTTCTTAGTTGATATGAAAAGCCTAGTAGCCTCCAAGATTAAGTCCCAGAAGGCTTCCCGTTTACAATTCGCCGTTGGTAACATCATCAGTTGATCCCACTGTATTGAATTAAAAGCTGTCTGATACCATTGTAGTCACCTTTATGAAAACAAAAACCCTTCCCTTTACCCTTGATGGTAAAATGTAAAAATGTAAAGTGCAGCCATTATCAACCCACTGCAGGATGGACGCCTTCCTCAACAATTCATGCTGAGGGATATGAACCATAATCTGCCACGCTGGTCCAGTGCGGGTTGGCAGATCGACCGTATTCAGCAGTCAGGGGCTTGAACCCCGGTATACTCAAAGAGCGTGTGCTACTGCACTCCCGCTCCTGACCACTCGACTATGGTAGTTAACTCTAAGTAGTAAATCCCACATCAGTCACTGTGATCACTGTCACCCAGTGGTTCCTTTATCTGAAATTCTTAATGCATGAACACTCACTGCTGATAATCAGATCAACAATCCTCTAATAAATCCACAAAAGTCTTGCTAGCGAGAGAGTGGCCAACTCCCAAGTTCCAGTGAATATCTGGAAAGTTAAAATCGCCCATTACAGGACATTGAAATTAAAATTCCCCATTGCAAGACAAGAATCAGGCAGCTGAGAGCTTGATGGGCCCCTCATATTAATTCCTTCGAGGGCATATACCTTACACCTCAAACTCTCATAGACGCCCGTCATAACGCTGAGTAGGGGCTAAATTCTTCACAGTACCTAGCACACACAAAAACATCCTCCTTTAGCTAAATCATTAAATTAAGTATAATTTAACAAGATTAATAAATTTTACTGATTAATTCATAATACTATACATGTACTAATCTAACAAATATCTAACACAGTGCTACGTATTTTACTATTTAGGTTTCATAGCATAAGGTTTACGTTAAACTTTACGCTATGAAGTTCGGGATTTACGTTACGCTGTTCCGTATCGTATAACAATGGCGGCAGGTTACGTACGGTAAAACTTACGGATGCTAAGTATTAAACTTTCAAAATCGCTATCTAATTTCAAATAAACCAAAGAACTTAACTAGGACTATAGAAAATAATTTAATATAACAATAAAACGACTTCGAGGGCCCACGCTGCACATGCAAGGAGGCAGAGACCAGGCACCACATTATGTTTGACTGCACCCATTATGAGGGCCTTCGCTGCCGATTAATGACAACAATCACCTACTTCACGTGGAATCTGGAATCGCATCTTCTCGACTCATAAGCCTTTTACTGAGTATGCACAAGAGCTTTTTGCCCGACGCAGGACATGAAGTGGCATCCATAGAGAGAGCACTAGCATGGACTTACTGATGCATGCCATGGAATTGACTATTCGACCAACCTGATCGAAAATGGACAAACTGACCTAACATAAATGACCAACAAAATAAATATTTCTAATAAGAGGCAGCTGAACAACGACAACACCCGACCTGGCAACCCTGGTCTTGAAACTGTACCTTGAAAATAACACTTACTGGACCGTATACCCTAGGGATCCAATGGGAACCGATATGTACTACTATCAAATTACTGACTTGAAACAATCATAGTGAAATCAAACTGTTAGTTGATGCACGCCATGGAACTGACTATATGGCTATACTCTAAACTGACCAGAAACTGACAAACCATAAGGACGAACTGACCTAGTATAACTGCTCAACAAAATAATGCTTCCAATGAGAGACACAAGGAATTGAAACCACTGGACTTGAAAACCCCGGACTTAAAAAATTGCGTCCTGAGAATAACGACACCTACCGGATGGATAAATACCCTCAGGATCCACTGAGAATTGATGTATACTATTACCAATTACTAACTTGATACAATGAGGGTGAAATCAAACTGTTCGCTGATGACCTTACATTTGTTGACCAGGAGCGATCTTAGAAGACCGGATGTGTCGTACCTCGATCGGGAGGCAGCACAGTGCCACGGGAGATGCACCATGGTTGTCCTTGAGAAATGGAACCTTATACCATCAACTCCTAACTGTGACTTAGTCCTATTAGAGGCAATTAAACTGGACCGACCTCTCGAGACAATGGCCATTGATAAGCCCAGGAAGAACCAAGAAACACCCAGAGGAGGCAAAGTATCACTAAATACCAGCCTCCGGAATGTACTTCTTGTCTCGGATAATGGATCCATTACCTGACAGTGACTGTTGACATTGGCGACTTGAACGGGGCCCTCTAGACCAGTTCACTTTTAATCCCCATACCTTGGGTAGAGGGGGAAGGTCTTCTGTCCCCTCCCCCTCCCTGCTCCTCTCTTTTCTCCTGGTGCTTGTCCCCGCTGACCAGTTTGGGGTTGTCTTCCCTATCATCCCCATCTTTCTACCTGTCTCCCCACTCCTTCAGACTCTACTCCTACTCTAACTTGTCACATTTTTTTAAAATTTATTTATTTTTATTTTTTTATTTTATTATTTTTTAAATTTATTTTATTTTATTTATTTAATTTTTTAGGCCCTTGCCACTAAAATCTTTGGAAATTAGGTGGCCTGCCAGAGGATTTAAGTGATCCCTCTACTGGCTAACTTACCTCCTTGGGGCTAAGTGTGGGTAACGGGGGGGGGTATCACTAGGGACCCAACGGCTAAATGGTGAGAAGAACAACATAACACAACGCTAACACACACATTGCACTTTTTAAATCTCTGGCCTTCACAGAGTTCTGTGATACACAAACAGAAACACACAAAGCGGAGATGGGGAAACCCCTGGGGCCGTTAGACATCGAACACTTTAAACTTAGGCTCTCAGAAACTGAACGGTCAATGTGGCAAATAGATGTTTCTGTGGTTAGTGATGGCTAAACAGGTTGGGTCATGTTGACATCAAAGGATACGGGAGGGTAATCATGTCACCAGGGTTCTGATGGCATCAGAAAAATACCCCGAACAAGAGCTCAACTGATCCTCCGACTAACGGCAAGAAATATCTGTTATCTGCCAAATTTCAACACTGTAACGCCATTCCTGTCTGCATCATCATCACTGTCCTAACACCTACTTGTACCTGAGCTTCCTGAGCAATAAGCTCATCCGCGCTTTATTCCTCTATCCTATCAATTTTAATCTTTTTATCCTTAATCATATCCTCCGTATGATAAATCACACATTGAAGATATGTTACTGCCCCTGCCCCGAAGAGGCAGATATTGACTATCTAGAGCTCAATTAAAACTTTAAACTTCAAAGGAAAGCTTCTATAAATTGTGATTCTTGTTCCAGCCAAATTAAAACTCTAAACATTTAAAATTCATCAATATATTTTTGTATTTGATATCTTATACTTTTTTTTTCAACACTTCCTTTTTATACAACTATAAACTATAAGATCAATACATTCCAATTCCAACTATATTTCAACTCCATAAAAACACTATTTACATATATACAAACTTTTACAATTGTCTAATCCTGTTTACTTCTCTAGCGAACTCAGCAAAAGCTTCATTTCATTCTCTATTCTTAAACAAATCACTCCAGGTGTATGAGTCGGAGCCAATCTGCCTAATTAACATATTCCTTGGTATATCATATCTTATACACTGTCGTAAAATATGCTCTGTATCCTCTACTATCTCACAAATACACATTGGATTTTCTTCTACACCAAGCTCTACCAGTCTTTTCTTTAACCCATGTCCAGTTATTAACATTGTTTGGAACATTCCTAGACCAGACCAAGATGAAATCTCTTTCATAGTTTTCACCCCAGGCAGAAAGGCAAAGGTAACACGGCCCTTAGTAAAACCGTTCCATCTTTCCTACCAAATACAATCTATATCTTGCTGCAACCTTTTCTTTTCTACTTTCAAATCGTGTTTTCCATACTCTCTTCCCTCTTCTCTACAAGATTTTATTCCCATAACTTCTATTCTCTTATTATTCTTAATCGCATATTCCATTGTCCTTTTAAGTATAATCAGATCCACTGGTTCCTTTCCTGCAATAACTTGCAGAGCATCATTTGAAACGGTTCTGCAGGACCACGACACCGCCAGAAGGGCATATCTCTGTGCTGAAATAAGACTTCTTTTAACGTGGCTATTAGTCATTCTATGACCCCAAGCTCCACATGCATATATCACAATCGGTAGAAATATACATTTATTGAGGAGGTCTAAGGACTTGCCTTTCACTCCCCATTCTACCCTTGTGACTTTCCTAATTTTTAAATAACTCATCCTCACTTTATCTCTTAATTTCTGCACGTGAGGCAAAAAGGACATCCTTTCATCCATATAACTCCTAGGTACTTGACCAAGGGAGCATATGCTATCGTCGTACCAAATATTTTTGCAGTTGGCCTTCTTCTTTCACTGAGCTTCCCTTTGAGCAGAACCATGTAAGTTTTTTTCATTGATATCTCCATTTTATGGACCTCAGCCCATTTCTCCACTTGTCCCATAGCCCTCTTAATTCTCTCCTCCAATTCTTTTCTAGACTTTCCCACCACCATTATTAACAAATCATCAGCATATGCTACCAGTTCACATCCTACCCACTCCTGAACCAATAGCTCATCCAATACAATATTCCAACTATAGGGACCTATGATTGAACCTTGTGGAGCACCTCTTGTTACTTCCTGAGTACCTTTCCCATATTTTGTTACAATTGTAATTTTCCTATCTTTAAAATAATCTTTTAAAATTCCATAGAACTGCCCAGTACACTTCATTTTTCTCATTCTTGCTAGAAAGCTCGGCCACCACATACGATCAAATGCCCCCTTAAAGTCAACAAATATACCCAGGACATAATTTCTGAAGTCTCTTGTACATATGACACCATTTTAACCACAGCATCTTCAGTAGATCTGCCCCCCCCCCGAAAGCCAAACTGCCTAGGGCTGCTCGTTCCACTACTCTCATAATATCCCTCCAATCTATTCATCAACACTCTTTCAAAAACCTTTGCGATAACTGGCAATAATGCAACTGGTCTATATGATCCAGGACCCGTCCTCTCTTTTTCTCTATTCTTTAATAATATTTTAATGTATGCCTCCTTCCAACAACTAGAAAAGATTTTCTCATTTAAGCACACATTATATAACTCTACCAATTCCTTTCCAAATTTCAAACCAAACTTCTTTATCACTTCGGGTAGCAATCCATCTCTGCCTGGTGCTTTCTTTGTATTAACGTTTTCCAATACTATCTTCAATTCTTCCTCCGTAATTAAATTTTCAATTTCCTGCTCCCCCACATATTCATCATTTAATTTCCTGATTTGTCTTTCTCTACTGTCCAAACTTATTTGATCTATAGGAAACAATGAGGAGAGCAAGCCACACATGGACTCCCAGTCCCTCGTACCCTGATTTTCTATTTTAATAGTATATAAACTTGATCAACTTACATTCTATCAAATAATAATTTGTATGGTAATCCCCATACATTCTTATTCATTTCCTCTTTTACGTAGTTTCGCCATGCTTCTCTCTTCTCTTTTTTGAATTCTACCAACATATTCCCGTCTTATTTGTTGGTATTGCCTCTTTAAATCCTCCATTTGTTCACTTATTCCTCTTCTCCGTACCCTCTGAAAATTCCTCCTAGTCCTGTTCACTCTCCTCCTCATTTCCACTAACATCCCATTCCACCAAGGAACAACCCTTTTTAATTTTGTGCTCCTCCTCATAGACCTGCAGCAACTTTCATATATAATACTAACTATTTTCTCAGCCCTTTCTCCAGCCAGGCTGCTATCGATTTCTTGTCTATTATCTCTGTCTTTTTGTAATCTCTTCTTCAAAACACTGCAAACCTCTTTTCAAACCCTGTATTACATTCTACCCTTTCGTCTTTTATCTCGAAACTGATACATCTATGATCGCTGGTAGTCCAGTCCTCCCTAACCCTACAACACCATATCTTATTCCACAAGGCTTCAGAAGTTAAGGTTAAATCTATATTAGATTCTCCTTGTATAGTACTGAAGGTAGAGGGCTGGCCCAGCTCATTTACAATATTAAGGCTCTGACTTATCAACATTTCCTCTAATTGATTTTCTCTATTATCAGTCTCGCGACTTCCCTAAGTTGTTGAACTTGCATTTGAATCAATACCAATTACAATTTTCTTTCCTTGTAATACATCTACCACTTTTTCAATATAGTTTAAATAAGGCTGCAGTTCATCACAGAACTGGCAGTACACACTTAGCATATATACGCTACCAATCTTACTCAAGATCTCAGCACAGACTCCATGAGTAAAACACAACTCATTAATTTGTGTTACCACACAGTCTGCATTTCTCACTATGACAGCAGCCTGACTGTTTCCTCCGGACTGCACCATTTTATCAGTTATTTTGTAACCTTTAACAAGGTTCCCAACCACGTATGGCTCCTGAAGAAGGAGGACATAGTCTTTTTCGTCCATCCGATGACTCAACTGCAATGCAACATTATAGGATCTTTGCCCATTCACTTGCAGTACCTTTAGCTTTTTCATTTCTATTTCTCTCCTATCCATAATCTAATCTAGTCCTATATTGTTCATAATACGTCTTATATTCATTGCATTCCTTGCTTCTAATTGGATGGCAAAAATCCCTATTTTTTTCTCTTACAATTAATACATATAGCTCTTTCATTTTTCTTTTTACAATCTTTAAAAACGTGTCCCTCTTCTCCACAATGTCCACACGTGGTCTTACCCTTACACTGATAAGCCCCATGGCCATAAGATAAACATTTAAAAAATTTTGGAATGAGGACAATATCCTTCACTCAAAATGAAGTCCACCGGCAATAGACTCTTCCTTTATTTATTAATATATCTCTCAACTCTTTGGGCACTTCCAAAATCCAATTACTTCCTTCCTTTCTCGAAGAAATAGACCTCACAATTGCTTCCTTTTTAACCCTTTCCAAACTATATCCATGATCAAACAAATTTCTATCCCAAAGCTCTTGCATAAACTGTTCCTTCTGTATATCCTTATTCACATCATATACTATTATCTTTAAACCAGGTTTCGTTGGAACTTCGACTTTAAGACCAGACTCTTCCAACCTCTTATTATTCTGTAATTCACATAGATCACTCATAGAATCAACTTCAACCAATATTCCTCTATCTCTAATCTTTCTTGTTCTCTTTACTTTAACTTTCTTCATTAAAGGTCTTATATCCTCATTCACCACTGCTTCAACTTGTTCATTCGTAGTATATTTATCTGTATTCGCCTTAATGAAGGCCACTATAGTTTCACCTCCCTTTTTAACTACCTCCACTTTTTCGCTTCCCTTCTCTAATACAGAAGCATAACTTTCAAATTGTTGTTCTTGATCCTGAATTAACTGTCTACAGTCTTTTACGCTAGATACCATTACTCGATTTTCCACAAACAATCTAATTGCTCTATCTTCCAACGTATCCCACATTGAAAGAATCTTGTTCATGGCAGTTCTAGTTACTTTATTTGCATCACAAAATAGAAATATTTGGAGCTTAGTCCGTACTTGTCTTATTTCCAAAAACTCCTCCCAAATATCTTTTCCTATACTCACATGTTCACTATCTCCATTATCTATCTCTTCATCTTCAACTCTTATCCTTTTTTGTGCCCTTCTTTCCTTATTCTCCTCTCCACCTTCCCCTTTTTCTTCACTTTCTATTCTCTCTAAACTACCAACTGCCGTCTTTAACTGCTCTTGAAACCTCATCGCCTCCAACTCTTCGTCATCCATCGCCAGCAGATCCTCCTCAGATGAGGACTCCTCACTCCTTCTATGAGCCATAATAACTCAAACAATAAGATTTTAATACTAAGTAATCAAACTTAGCAATCTAAATATTTAACTAGCTGGATTCGCTTCAGGACCGGAAATGCTCCTGTCCCAAAAAAAAACAAACGCAGATTACTAAATTCCTAAGCACCCGGGTGCGTATATAGTAATTATTACTAGACCACACCTACAAAAATAATACAGTAAAACTTTTAAAATTCTACCAAAACACTGAAATTCACAACAGTCCAGACAATTGTAACTTGTCTACTATACTCAAAAATGTTTATTCATATACTTATCGTGTCCACTTATCCTTATAATTCTCACTGTCCAAATCTAGTTCCAACTCCACTTCGCCGACCAGGACTTTCCTGGCTGCCCACCCCAGGCCACATGGAGGTGGGAGTCTTGGCAATTGTATCTGATTTTATGTAATTTTCTGCACTAAAAACAGTAAACATATACAATAGTCCTTGTATAACTCTCATTAATAGCACTTTATAGCTCACAAGAATCACAGTCCAATATACGCTTGCACTTGGGCATTCCTGTCTGCAGTAGAGCACGACTAGAAATGGACCTACACTGTGATCGTTCGTTGCCACATCAGCCTGAGCCTTAATGCACAAAGACAACTGCTCTGAAACTACAAAAGTATAGGGTTTTGGATATAGAATACAAGTTCTTGGGGTGGAGATACAACAGCATTGATATATGTTATTGACAGGAACTAAAAATTAAGCTCAAATTCAACTTGGATGTGTCTAGACTTTTTAAGGAGTCATTATAGACTGTTCTACTAATAATATGCGAACATCCCTCCGGTTAAAAATGATTAGGTCCTCCTCAAGCGTCATGTGTAAAACCAAACCAAATATGACATAAATATGTTAGTAGCCTGCCAAGGAGACAGTAGTGCGATTGGATTGTGAATGACAGATGTCGCAACAGACTTCCAGGGTGGAATGATATTAGGGTACCACATAAGCAATCAGTCAGTACATAAAATTTCAACAGCACTGAAGATCTCTATGTGGACAATTGATCATGTGATCTTAAATAAAACAGATTGTGCCGAAACTGTCACGAAACAATCCAAGATATCTTCGAAACTGATGGTACGTGACAGGAGAACCTTGAAAAGGCTCGCACGCTCGGAACGCAGGTCGACGTCGCAGGGCACGGGCCCTATGTCAGACGATTGGGACACATATCAGTACCTGCACAGTGCACAGGACGCCGCATAATAAGAGCTACTACAGTGGCGCAACCGCCTACAAGTCACTAAACACCCCGACTAATGCCAGTCGCTGCCTAACTTGGTGCAAGCCCACTTTCTCAGACATAGACCAACAGAAATTTTTGCGCTTTGGAATGATGAGTCACGTTACACAGTCTATCTGTCAGTTGGTCGGTCCAGAGCATAGCCGATGCCCAGAGAAAACTACCTGTCTGACTATACCAACCCAATAATGAAATTCGGCAGAAGCAGCTTGATAGTCTGGGGCTGTTATTTATGGTCTGGCCTGGGACCATTGGTTGTTTTGGTTAACACCATGACAACTTCGAGAATAATGTGTTACCTACGTGATGGCAGTACGTAAGGGATGGTCCATACCTCTATCAGCTCGTCCATAGAACGTCCATATTATACTGCTCGCGTTATGACGGACTGGTCTCAGAACACGGACATCGAAAAGTTAGACTGGCCATCCCAGTGCCCTGAACTCAGTCCTGCAAAGAGTCTTTGGGATTATTTGGTTCGTTGGGTGCGCGAAAGGAGAGATCACCGAAGAAAACAGCTGAATTGGTTGCCGCTTTGAGTGCCGATTAGCGGAAAAAAGCGGAGGACTTTACAAAAACACTAGTTGAGAGAGTTCCAGGGAGACGAAAGGCTGTCATAAAGAGGAAAGGTTTCAGCACACATATCATCAGTTTCCTGTAAATAAATGTTATTTGTAGATACGCAGATTCCCGGATATTAATAGTAGGACAGTGCATAGTGCGTACATATAATATGAATAGTTACCACACCACAACTTAGTGTCAAAAAATACACTGTATTTGCGCAAATTTCTCACGCTCTGGTGAAAAAATAACCACAATCAACCCTATCGGGATTAGCTACAGATATCGTGTCGTCTTTAAAGACGAATGTGTTTCTCTTTCGGATTCAGGCAGTATAGACGTCTAGTCACACTGGGATCAAAAGTAATCCAGTCTGTATTGGAAATGGCAAACTGGGCCAACACCCAGAATCATTATATATATTGCATCAATTGCAACGGCCATCCATCGCTGGTCATAATTGATAGCACCTTAACGTCAACATTTAGTTAACGGCAAGATAAACTAAATATCATTTTAAGACTAATGCCTCTGCCCTTTTTACACTCACATAAATTCACATTTCCATCATAAACACTATTTTCCATTTTGACAATGCCAGATCACAAGCTTGCATACCCCGACAATTCCTACATGTTATGGGAATGCTTCCTTCACCTATACGTTTACAGAACTTGCAACCATCTTGTAAATTTGAGATACGATTTCAGATTTTGGACCTCCGGTTCTCATACTGTACCACAGTTGCCCTACACTCACAGCACAAAGACAAAAAGCATAGCTTAGTGAAACGAAACCACTTTTTTGGCTACTTATATCGCTATGCATGGAGGTTGTATTTCACACTGATATGCATCTCATGCATTCAAGGAAGTAATTATAAAAACTACTAGGCTTTTCATACCAACTAAGAAATATTGTTCAAGGCATAGACATAATTTTGCGTGTTAGATGAATAGATGAGACTCGTGACAGAGAAGAAAACTGCGTGGGATGCATAAAATTATCAGGCAATACAGAAGCCTATGGGAGATATAAACTATTCTGTAATTAAGTAACAATGGAGGTTAAGCAAGCTAAGGCCAGAATCAGCAAACAGCAGCAAAGACTCCTATGCTTCTTTAAGGGTAGATATAAGAAGGTAGAATCACTTTTGGCCACTTGATGTCAAAGGGTTACTGTTGATGACCCTGCTCAGGTTGCTGACAAATTGAATAGGTGTTTTGCGTCTACATTCAAATATAAGGAATTCTTCAGGAAAGAGGACGCTAGAAGTCAATTACACGCTAACGGGGAGCTAAATGATTTTGTGATAATTGGAAAGAAAGTAGAAGAGACAATGTTAAACTAAACATAATAAAGGCCCGTGGATTGGATATGTTCTATCTAGTTATATTAAGGGAGTGAAGGGAGATAAGCAAACCCTTAGCCATAATTAAGAGAGAATCCT
Source organism: Mastigoproctus giganteus (assembly GCF_048544385.1). Taxonomy (NCBI): domain Eukaryota; kingdom Metazoa; phylum Arthropoda; class Arachnida; order Uropygi; family Thelyphonidae; genus Mastigoproctus; species Mastigoproctus giganteus. The sequence continues at coordinate 17,520,051 of NC_143576.1, forward strand.
TGAATTTAGGGGAGGTCCGTATGGACTGGAGATCTGCAAATGTATCCCCAATTCACAAATGAAGAGAAAAAGGTGGCATGAGTAATTACATACCTATTAGCTTAAAATCTGTTCCAGGAAAAATAATGGAGTCACTGATTAGAGAGGTAATGCAGGATCATCTAGAAAGGAAGACAATTATACTACAGCCAAAGCATGGATTTGTTAAGGAGCGGTCTTCGATACCATGATGCAATAACAAGGGAACTGGATGCAAAAAAATTATTTTTATATGATATACTTGGATTTCAGGAAGCTTTTGATACTATTGCACATAAAAGACTGCTGTAAGAACTGAAGTAATATAGCAATAAGGATAAGTTACTGCTATGGATAAAGGGATGGTTGAGTGGAAGAAGACAGAGTGTTTATCAGCGGGAACTGATCTTTGTGGACTAATGTTACAAGCGGAGTTACTCAGGTTTCAGTGCTGGGTCAATTGTTGTTTTAAATATATATTAATAATACTGATGAAGATATATCAGGCTTACTGTCTAGGTTTGGAGATGATATAAAGGTTGGAAGGGTGGTTAATGACAATAATCACAGTAAGCTACTGCAATAAATTTCACAAAAATTAGGTCGATCGGTTCTTTCTTCTGTTCATAGCCAGTGGAACAGATTGACCACGGATAATACGCCATGGTCAATCTGTATTCTACTGTTACACCGTATCAGAGAATTAGGAGAGAGTGATTTTCCTTTATTCTGGAAATTAATCTGTTCTTTCGCAGAAATGAGTCATCCACACTTTCAGTAAATTCACCTGTCTCTGTCCTGCTGAAACAGAAAAGAATCCTCCCCATTCACTGCCACAGTGTAGAAAGAGCAAAATCGTACACGGTATTTGTCAGGATTTGGAGGTATCCATCCATACATGGGTTTTGAGTATTCAGAAAAAAAAAAAAAAAAAAAAAACTCTTTCGTCCCTATTGTAAGTACTATGTCAAGCGCCTGTTTTATGTGGTTTTAACTTGGTCCAATGGTTAGCATGAAGGAAACCATGAATACATATCTGTTGTGATGCTCTGAATAGTTTTGCTTTAGCTCAATTATGGCAATTCTTTAGAGGGGTGAGTATTTATATCAGGACAATAAGCTTCGCATCACAAATCACAAGGCAATACAATGGTAGTTTAAATAAAATAACGTGGACGTGAAATTGTAAATACTGTACCAGATGTACAGTAATATTTGAATCAACTGAACAACTCTGGAAAAATTGTGAGCCAGAACAAGCGACTTAGTTCAAACTGAATTCTAGTAAGAGCCTTTTGGAGCAAGGTTCCTGCTTGTATTCTGATTCGAACTCATTAGTGATTCTCCGTCCCCCAGAGACTTACTGATGCGTAGATCGGAGCCGTGTGGTGTGTAGTCTGGAACCTTGCTCCAGAAGGCTCTTTCTAGTCCTCTGTTTCAAGGGACGCAAAAGCTTCATTTACCTGTCCAAAGCTTCGGTCTCAACTCCATTGAATATCTTTGAGATGAACTGGAACATGAACTTCGGATTGACTAACAAACCCCCAATCAGTAGTTAATTTGACTGCTGTTTTGAAGGAGGAATAGAGCAAAATACCGCCTTCCTATTATAGATATTTGATTCGGAGTCTACGGAACAGTGTGAAATTAAGGCCAATGATGGGCCAAATGTAGAAACAAGCTTTGTTTCTACACTGCTCGACAAAATTAACAGAACAAAATGTTTTTCATGAATATTTTACTGTGAACAGTGTCGCCGAAGGCAAATATTTGATAAGTATCCTTTGCAAGTAAATTCCGAGTTTCCAACAGAAATCGATCTACCACCTTACAAACCGCACATTATGCAAATTATTCATGCCTGTAAAAACAGGGTTGCGACCTTATCACTTCATTCCCGTTTTCTGGCTTGCTCAGTGGAATAGTCACATCTCTAGTACTCAGGATGGCAAGTCATCGTCGTTTAGATGATTCTTTGAGATGGCAGGCCGTTGGATGACTTGAAGGTACCGTCCCTCCAACATCAAAGAAAGGTGGAGGTGATGTTCTCGTGTGGAACGGAATTATGATCAACGGCCGCATCCCTTTTCATTTTTTGATAAGGGTACCGTAACTACGCAAAAGGTACGGAGAACAGATCCTCGAACCATATGTGCAAATTTTCAGGGGGACGGTTGGTCCAGATTTTTTTTTTTTCTCATGCACGACAGCACCGCTGCACATAGAGCTCAAGTAGTAGTAGTAGTAGTAGTAGTGGCATGTGATGCAAGAAAGCAAATGTATGAGCTTATGCAGCATCAGCCAAAAAAAAAAAAAAAAAATCACACCATTCCCACCAAATGCCTGTCCAGTTCCTCCTTAAATTTATGCAACCTATCAACTTCCACAACGACAGATGGAAGTTTGTTCCAGCAATTAACCACCCGCTGGCTAAAGGCAAATTTCCGCACATCTATTCTACATCTGTAATTTCGTAATTTGAATTTATGCCCCCTTAGGTTCGTAATCTGAACAAGTGGAAGGATCCCATCAGAATTCAGCGTGCTGAACCCGTTCAAGGCCGTATACACCTCAATCAGATCACCGCGCAGGTGCCTAGTCTCCAGCCACTGCAATTTGCAGAACTTAAGCCTCTCTTGATAAGAGGATCCCTTCATTCCCCTCACCAATCTTGTTGCCCTTCTCTGTACACGCTCAAGTAAATCTACATCCTTCCTAAAATGAGGCCTCCAGACCTGTACGCAGTACTCAAGGTGTAGCCTGACCATTGCCTTATACAGAGGGATAATCACCTCTTTTTCCCTGCTAGCAAAATTCCTATATATCATTGACAAAACCCCATGACCTGCCCTGGCAGCCTGTCTGCATTGCTCAGAAAACTTCATATCTGCCTGCACAATTACTCCCAGGTCTTTTTCGTTTTCTACCACCTTAAGTGTAGTACCACACAGTTGGTACGTTTCTCTGGGGTTACTTCTACCCATATGCAGTACTTTGCATTTGTCAAGGTTAAACTTCAGTTGCCACTTCTTAGCCCATCTGCCCAAATTATCTAGATCCTGTTGCAGTAGCACACTGCCATTACTGCCATTAACAACACTGCCAACCTTTATATCATCTGCAAACTTCGACATTAATCCTGATATACCTTCATCAATATCATTGATAAATATACAAAACAACAGTGGACCTAACACCGAACCCTGTGGGACTCCACTAATAACATTAGTCCAAGAAGAGCAGCACCCATTGATTACCACCCTCTGTTTTCTCGCACTTAACCATCCTCTTATCCATTGTAGCAACTTACCCTTAATACCATTCTGCTCCAATTTGTACAATAGTCTTCCATGCGCAACAGTGTCAAAAGCTTTCCTGAAATCCAAATATATGATATCAAAATTATTTTTTGCATCCAGTTCCTTTGTAACCACATCATAATATCCTATCAAATTTGTCAGACAAGACTTTCCCTTAACAAACCCATGCTGTGTCTGAATTATTGCTGCAGTCCTGTCTAGATGATCCTGCAATGCATCTTTAACCAGCGACTCCATTATTTTACCCGGAACAGAAGTTAAACTAACTGGTCTGTAATTACTCGTGTCACCCTTCGATACCCCTTTGTGAATTGGGGATACATTTGCACATCTCCAGTCCGTGGGAACCTCCCCTGAGTCCAAGGATGCTCTCATAATTATGGCTAAGGGTTTGCTTAGTTGCTTTGCCGCCTCCTTTAATATAACTGGATAGATCCCGTCCACCCCAGGTGCTTTTCTTACGTTTAACTTCAACAATTTCTCTTCCACTTTGCTCTCAGTTATTACAAAATCATTAAGTATCCTGCTACAATTTGATAACCTTCTGCCATTTTCAAACTTAATAATTCCTCACGTGTGAATGTAGATGCAAAATACTCATTCAGTTTGTTTGCTATCTGAGCAGGATCATCAACAGTCGAACCATCGATGTCAAGTGGACCAATCAGATTCATCCCCTTCCTTTTAGAGTTTATATAAGTAAAGAAATCCTTGCTGTTTTTCTTAGCATCTTTTGCCAAGGATTTCTCGTAATCTGCCATCGCCTGCCGAACCTCCTTTGTGACCCGATTACAGATTAACTTATATCTGCCATAGGCTTCTGAGTCGCTTGATAATTTATATGCATCCCATGCATTTTTCTACTCTGTTACGGGTCTCATTAGTTCATTTTACAACCATTTAGGCCTAAACCTTGAACAATATTTCTTAATAGGTATGAAACTTTTAGTAGCTTCCACGATTAATTCCTTGAATGCTTCCCACTTTGAATTTACTGTTGGTAACATCGTCAGTTGATCCCACTGTACAGAATTTAAAAACTGAACTGTCGGAGACCACTGTACTCGCCTTTACGGAAGCAAAAACCCTTTCCTTTACCCCTGATGGTAATTAAATCTTTAAGTAAATCCCACGTCAGTACACTGTGATCACTGCCACCTAGTGATTCTTTTATCCGCAAATTCCTAATACATGAATGATCACTGCTGATAACCAGATCAAGAGTATTACTTTCTCTGGTTGCCTCTCGAACATGCTGCTGCAGAAAACAATCATCCAATAAATCCACAAAAGTCTGACTAGTGTGTGAGTGCCCAACCCACAAGTTCCAGTCAATATCTGGGAAGTTAAAATCCCCCATTATAAGACATTCCGATTTACTAGCCCACTCTATTTCTCTGTACAATTGTTCATTGTACTCATTCAAGTCATTAGGCCTATAACACACTCCTACTCTTATTTTTGCTTTCGCAGTGCTTATGTCACACCAAACTGACTCAACAGTGCACTGTTCATCTATATCAACTGGATGCACTTCTTTTGATTTTATGTTTTTCTTTATTAACAGCATAACACATCCTCCCTTCCTATCCTGTCTATCCTTTCTGTACATATTGTACTCCCCAAATTCCAGTTTGGCATTCATTATATCTGTGTGACACCACGTCTCCGATATCCCAACAATATCCGACTTTGATGTCTTGACCAACACTTCAAATTCCTCCACCACTTCAAGTGGTGGAGGAATATCTTGAATAATGTGATCTCTTTGGCAATTCTTATATAACCCCTATAAATGTCCCAAGTTTCTCGCTGTCTCCTCATTTCATTGTTATTCTATTGTTATTCACCACCATATCAAATTTTGTCCCGTTTCATCGCAAGCTGCACGAGTTACATCACGTTTTGTACATGTTCTGTTAATTTTGTCGAGCAGTACATTAATGACAATACCTTCATCTCTGAAGTTATTACATGCATATTGGAAGAACAAGAACTCTTCACTGGTTTCTCTCAGTACAGTGCCGAAAATTTCATCAAGCTCCATCAAGCAGGTTGAAAGTTGTAGTACTGTTGTCACATTTAAAAAAAAAAAAAATTCCTTTGCACGGAAAACTGTCTATGGTAATAACATTTCCTCCGCAGTATTTTTTGAATAAAAATCCTCAGCCAGTTTTACGTTATAGTAGTAGTAGTAGCAGCATGTGATGCAAGAAAGCAAGTGTATGAGCTTATGCAGCATCAGCCAAAAAAAAAAAAAAAAAACACAGCATTCCCTCCAAATGCCTGTCCAGTTCCTCCTTAAATTTATTTAACCTATCAACTTCCACAACGACAGATGGAAGTTTGTTCCAGCAATTAACCACCCGCTGGCTAAAGGCAAATTTCCGCACATCTAATCTACATCTGTCTTTTCTTAATTTGAATTTATGCCCCCTTAGGTTCGTAATCTGAACAAGTGAAAGGATCCCATCAGAAAGGATCTCAATCAGATCACCGCGCAGGTGCCTAGTCTCCAGCCACTGCAATTTGCAGAACTTAAGCCTCTCTTGATAAGAGGATCCCTTCATTCCCCTCACCAATCTTGTTGCCCTTCTCTGTACACGCTCAAGTAAATCTACATCCTTCCTAAAATGAGGCCTCCAGACCTGTACGCAGTACTCAAGGCGTAGCCTGACCATTGCCTTATACAGAGGGATAATCACCTCCTTTTCCCTGCTAGCAAAATTCCTATATATCATTGACAAAACCCCATGACCTGCCCTGGCAGCCTGTCTGCATTGCTCAGAAAACTTCATATCTGCCTGCACAATTACTCCCAGGTCTTTTTCGTTTTCTACCACCTTAAGTGTAGTACCACACAGTTGGTACGTTTCTCTGGGGTTACTTCTACCCATACGCAGTACTTTGCATTTGTCAAGGTTAAACTTCAGTTGCCACTTCTTAGCCCATCTACTCAAATTATCTAGATCCTGTTGCAGTAGCACACTGCCATTACTGCCATTAACAACACTGCCAACCTTTGTATCATCTGCAAACTTCGACATTAATCCTGATATACCTTCATCAATATCATTGATAAATATACAAAACAACAGTGGACCTAACACCGAACCCTGTGGGACTCCACTAATAACATTAGTCCAAGAAGAGCAGCACCCATTGATTACCTCTGTCTTCTCCCACTTAACCATCCTCTTATCCATTGTAGCAACTTACCCTTAATACCATTCTGCTCCAATTTGTACAATAGTCTTCCATGCGCAACAGTGTCAAAAGCTTTCCTGAAATCCAAATATATCATCATCTAGGTTTGTTCAGATTCCCATAACAATCTGACTGTAATGAATCAACTTTTGCTAAAGCTGCTTTCCATTTCTCTTCCAGTATACATTTTTTATTATTTATTTTATCATTATTATCTATTTTATTATTATTTTTTCATTTATTTATTTTTGAATTCCTCGTCAGATTCTTTTTCTCTTCTTCTCGCTTCAACTTGCAGCCCAGTTGTAAATAATGCATTTTATGTTATAAAATTTTTAATAGTGGCTACTGCCTTTTCTCGTCTTGTCAGAATAATCAAAAAAATAAAAAATTGTTTCCTTTGATATAAGCGTTTACAAATGATTTTGACTCCCTGGTCCATAAGTTGTATAACGTTTGTGGTACTGGGAGGTAACAAACGTTATTGATATTGACAGGGTCGGTCCTTAGGAAGGTGCAACAGCTGAAGTGTACCCGGGGTCCTGGACTGAAGAAGCCAAAGATATCAATAAGGTAAGAGCCTTCAATCCAGGCAAAGATAACTCTTTACTCTTCTTTTCTCCAACATTAACTCCACACCCGAACATCCTGAACTCTAGGGCTGGCCATTGTTACCATCGTCCCTTGATGAAATTCCATCTGAAGGATATGAAAAGGCATTATTTAACAATAACATGTCTTAATGTTTTCATTTGTGTTTTGCTGTTCCTTTGAAGATTTTACTTCTTTTACAAAGTGATTGTAACTCCACTCTGAAAGAAGTTCAGAATCGTATCTTGAAATTCTTGTTCAGGAAAAATCTCCATACTACATACCAAAAGCTCAGACTTTATTTTAATTAGTATTCATTTAATTTGGAAAATAAGTGAAAAAACGAGATTCATATCATTTCAGATGTGAGAATAGTTAATTAATGAAGTAATGCCTAGCAAATATTACAAGGGTACATCATAAGTTGTATAAACAGAGAAGTTGTTTCAACTAGACAAGATTGTCCTATGCTGTACAATTTAGACAATTCATGTTTTTATGTTTACAGAATTGCATTAGAATTATACTGCTAAGAGGAAAATGCAATCAATATGCCTTTAAGATGACAGTTAAATCGAATCAATGTCTTTAAGATGACAGTTAAAATCGATCAAACATTTCCCAAAAGAGAACATTTCATCTTCTCCTGCATTTCTTCTGCGTATAGATGGTTGCAGCTGTAAGATTATTCTTATTAATAACATTTTTGCTTCTAAAATCCTCCTCATCGTCATACATTTTCCATGAAATGCCTACCTATGTATTTTAGCACAATGAATAGTCTTTGAACTAAATATTTTAAATTCAGGGAATACTTTTGAATATAAGTTGAGTATTAAGTTTACTAAAGGCATTGTGTAAGCTAATTCCCCATATTTAATCTCCCAAGTGAAAGTGCTGATTCCACACTCATGACATGTATTTCGTTGGTAACAACACTGAAGTAACTGGTAGCTGCACAATAGTACTGACAAGGCGTATTGTGATGAAGACGAATGGCACCGGAAACAGGAACGCGATAAGCTCAGTGAAGTTATAACATGGCTTCCCATCCATTGTCGATGTTGCGAACGTTCTCTTAAGTGCACAAGATGCCGAGCTCGGTAAATAGCGACGCTTTATGAATTAAGTATACTGCAATGAAAGTTTTCTTCTCTCTTTCCCTTCCAACAGGTTTTGTCTGGTGTTTAAGTACTGCTATTTAAATTCCTTTGGGAGTGTGTAATCTGTGCAGCAAGCATCATAAGCGTCAGTGATAACATGTGGGATTTCGGTACCATACGGTTAGGGGTCCAATCCAGCATTGGAATGATCGTCCCTCAAATACCATGTATCCAACACGAATGTAACTTACCCAGATTGATGACATCATCAGCATATAATCTCAATTGACATACATTTTCAAAAAGCACTATTAAACACAAACCTAAACAAACACCCTTCTTTATCCGAGTAACCAAATTGCTAAAATAATATCCTAGTAAACCAGAAATATATTTATACCACTGAAGAAGAGTTGTACAGATGAGAGAAGAAAAAACCAAAACAGGGATCGTAATGTTCGAATTGGAGAAGAAACACCAGACAGTGCGTTAGTTAGTATCAAAATTTACTATTTTAATCTATCTTGCACAATTGCGATATTCAAAGAAACATTTATTACTAGGTTAAATGTTTTTTTATTTACGTACAAGTCATGTATAACCAGGGTTCGGAACGGATAGACTAGCGCGCAATGAACACTGTTCTGCATCAGTGATGCCATGTACATACTTCATTATTAAAAATAAGATGTTCTATTAAAGAATGTTCCGTAAGATGAACCTGACTTATCAGCATCTTAGTTTCCCTCCGACTTTTGCACTGATTATCTTGGTAAATCCATTCATTTTATGCCCCCACTGTTTTTATGAAAGAAAGAGATTAAGAGAATCGTGAACAGTTTTGACAGAAAAAGGTCTTCAGGTCCTAATGGCAGGGAATAGAAGGGAATCACCAAGAAAGAGAAGAATGATGATATCCAGCTCAGGACCCTGGGTGTGCCAAGCCCACACTCACCAGATGTGAGCCACCGGGGTTAAACTCCGTCCACTGATTACCAAAACGAGAGTGCGTGAAGAGCTTCTTGTCTTTATATATGTGTTTGTGTGTTACCACATGTATATGGGAGAGTAAAAAAGCAACAAGTCAATTCTAACGTACATTAACTAAGAAATATAAAAATCAATAAAATAAAAACATCTTTATTATTTTAAGCTTGTAGAATTTTTTTGCCGATTATTAAAAGCTAATTTAATTCCTTAAAAATTGTAATATTAAGTTCTCGACCTATTAAGTTGTGGGTTTCTCCCTCTTATTCCTGTTCTTTGTACAAATCTTCCTTAAGCATTTCTAAAAATTAAAATCTACAAAGATTCGCATCATCCGTCAACAAACACCTGTCTTTTGAACCTCATCCATCACACTAAACTGGAGTATTACAGATTCTAATACCTTTCGTGTTTGGAGTTACCATTTTAAAATAAAATCATTGCTTTAAGGTGTAACGTCAAGAGTAGCTCTTGACAACGAACCCAATCATTAAACCATTAAAAAATTATTTCTTTTATGTTCGTGCGATTATGTTTATGTTTTTAGAGTGGTATATTTTTATACCATGTGGGCTCCAAAAAGTATTTCCAATTAAGTTATCGAAACTACTAAATTTGTTGCTGCATATACGATACATAATATTTATAAGAAAGCCAATGCCGAATAAAAAAAAAGAGAGAAATATAGCAACGGCGCGAATAAAAATAAAATAAATAAATAAACCAATTTCTAAACAAGTCACTTAATTATATTCCAGGCCGTTTTATCCCACGCTTGCTTGGATTTACAGCGCTGCCCTGTTTCCTGGAAAACTTGTATTGGAAACCCTTTTCTTATTCCCATCTTTATCATGCTCAGAAAACATAATTCCCCATATTTTTACATCGAACTACATTTTTCCATTAACGTTGTTCAGATACGTTACCTCAAATATAATTTAAAATTTTATTCTACAAACACGTACCGCTGGAACGAATGTCTTTCAGCCCTTATGGGTAAGGACTTAGTCGAATTGAGTAAATCCCTGAAGCTTCTTTCTGCTCAGAAGAATCAAGCTAGGAGAAATTTCGTTGTTACGATTAATATTCCTCCAAAACTTGATCCGTTCTTTTGCTTCAGCCGATATCTTAAAAATGACAACGAGTGGCAACTCGATGCTAAGAGCACGCAACTGCAAACAACAGAAAGACATTATCCTTTTATTTAAAAAAGTGAGAAGGAAATATTGATTGGATTCGTCCGGTGAATAAACCGAACTAATCAGTTCAACGAACACTAAAATTTTTTTTTTCATAAAAAATTCTTTAGAAAAAGTTGGGCAACTCTTCCCAATTTACTCTATTAGAAAGAAATAAAAAAAAAAAACCCACCTGTAATATAAGAGGAATCTAATTAATGGTATCAAGCAGGTAAGGCATTATTAATAGTGTCCTTTTGGTCCTGGGATTTCTACGCAGCTATTTTCTCTATCTATAATTCAAATTAAACAATATACGTATTGTTCAGCTTGATGGTCAATGGACACTTGTCCATTCTACCCAAAAAGCTCATTAAAGTTGCACGATGGCGAACCAATGGCATGAGTGGTATGCATAGGAAAATATATCGGCACACAAATACCCATATCCATTAATTGATTCAAGAATTTTTTATGTGAAGACTTCATCCCGTGGCAGAGTTAGTCGGTCTCAGACGTAGATAGCAAGGTTTTTCCCTCCCAGAAACTGATGTTTTTCGTCCAGCAAAACAAACAAATCGACCATAGAACACACGCAATTAACAGACATAAGACACACAGCACGGCATATGAATTTAAATATTCGGGTGGCCTAATATAATAGCTTTTATGTGAAGACAAATTTGTTTTATGGCCTATCAATTACATTTATTGACGAAAGCTGTGAAGCAAATATAAGCAAAATTATTGCGCAACAAAGTTCTCATTGGAAGCTTTCAAGTAGTGGTACCTCTTTTTAATGTGAGCAAAGAATACAAAGTTAACCAATTTTCGCCCTATGATATGCGGAATTTTACATTTTTTTGAGATAATTTTTAACATACAGGCTGCAAAATGTTTGCCATGGCTATCCTACAGCCTTCAGACACTGCCCTCAATAAGAAATATGACGGTCGTAGTGTATCTAATATCATTTAATTCGATGTCATCTTAATTTCTCTGATATGATCTGTTAAGATCTGGTTAATAATTAGCATTTTTTTTTTTTTTTTTTGTGATGATTTTGGCGAAGTCAAAAAAACTCTTCATATAGGTGGCAGATGGGTCAGGTTCACAGTGTTTTCTTTGGGATTTACTTAAAGATGTAACTACCATAAAGAGGGAAGGAAGGTTTTTTTGCTTCGGTAAAGGTGACTACAGTGGTCTGAGTGATATTTTAAATTCTATACAATGCGACCAAAATAATGATGTTATCATCAGCAAATTTTAAATGGAAAGCATTCAAGGGATTAATCGTAGAAGATACTAGACTTATGTTACCAAATAAAAAATACTCTTCAAGGTATAGGCCTAAATGAATGTCACATGAACTGATGAGACCCTTGGTAGAGAAGAAATATGCAAGGGATGCATATAAATTACACAAAACCCCATAGTAGATACAAACTAGTCTCTAATCAAATCACAAACGACGGTTCGGCTCTTGATGACTTTGCTCAGGTTCTGACAAACGGAATGAATTTGCAAATACATTCACACATAACAATTCCTTGGGGAAGGGTACGCTAGACATTTATCAAACTCTAACAGAGAACTAAATGATTTGTATAACTGAGAGGAAGGTGGAAGACAAGTGTTTGAAGTTAAAGATAAGAAAGGCACCTGGAATGGATGGATGGGCTCCATGCAATTATATTAAGGGGGGGGGGGTGACGAAGGAAATAAGCAAACCCTTAGCAATAATTTTGAGAGTATCCTTAGTTTCAGGGAGGTCCCATGGAACTGGAGACGTGCAAATGTATCCCAGATTCACAAAGGGAGATGAATGGGTGACATGAGTAATTACAGACCTGTTAGTTTAACTTTTGTTCTAAGGAAAACAGAATCACTAAAAGAAGTAATGCAGGATCCTTTAAACAAGGCTGCAATTATACTTCAGACACAGCATGCGTTTGTTAACGGGAAACCTTATCTGACAAATTTTATTTGATAATACTGTGGCCAAAAGAGAACTGGAAGCAAAAAAATAATTTTTATATCATATACTCGTACGTGGATTTCAGGAAACTTTTGATACTGTTGCACATAAAAGTCTGATGAAGAAATTAGAGCAGTGTGGCCTTAAGAGCAAGTTGCTGCTATAGATAAAGCGTTGGTTGAGTGAGAGAAGACAGAGTGGCAATCAATGGACATTGCTCTTCGTGGACTAATGTTATTAATGGGGTCCCCCAGGGTTCGGTGTAGGGCCCATTGTTGCTCTTTATGTTGATTAATGATGTTGATGAAGGTATGTCTGGCTTATTGTCCAAGTTTGCAGATGATACCAAGGTTGGCAGAGTGGTTAATCACAGAAATGACCGCATGCTACTGCAACAGGATCTAGAAAAGTTAGGCAGATGGGCTAAGAATTGGCAATTGAAGTTTAACATTGACAAATGTAAAGTACTGCATATGAGTTTTCAGTAAACCCAGAGTAACGTACCAACTGTGTGGTATTACACGCAGCTAGGGAAAAATGAAAAAGAGCTTGGGATAATTGTGTAGTCAGATATGAAATTCCCTGAGCAATGCAGACAAGCTGCTAGGACAGGTGATGGGATTTTGTCAATGATATACAGGAATTTTGCTAGCAGGAATAAGGAGGTGATTATCCCATTTTATAAAGCAATGATGAGGCCACACCTTGAGTACTGTATTCAGGCCTGGAGGCCTCGTTTTAGGAAGGATGTAGAGCTGCTGGAACAGTACAGAGAGGTGCAATGAGATTGATGACGGGAATAAAGAGATGCTCTCACCAAGAAAGGCTTAAGTTCTGCAAATTACAGCGTCTGTAGACTCGACACCTGCGAGGTGATCTGATCGCGATATTTAAGGCTTTGAATGGTTTGAGCAAGCCCAATACTGATGGGATTCGTCCTCTTGCTCAGACTACACACATGAGGGGGCACAAATTCAAATTGAGGAAAGACGGTTGCAGAATAGATTTGCGGAAGTTTGTCTTTAGCCAGCCGGTGGTTGATTGCTAGAACAAACTTCCACCTGTTGTGGAAGATGATACCTTAAATAATTCAAGGAAGAACTAGGAAACTAATTCGAGTGAAAGAATAGGTGAAATGAGGAGTATCTTTTTTTTTTTTTTTTTTTTTTGGCTTTTTTTCTCATATTGTTTAAATTTAATTTTTTGCATCATTTTCCACTACTAAAGCTAATCAAATGCTAATGTTGTTTGTTTAGTTATTGGAATTGAATTAGATTTTGCTCTTAAAACAGGCATTATTATGAATATTAACAGGATTAATTTAGAACTAAATCTTGAATTAAGCGGTTGAAGAACCTTTCTTCAACCGCCTTTTTTCCGTAAATATACAAGACCCTGGTTCTTTTAAATTTACGGAATAATACAAGTATTTTGTTGTTGGGTTTTAGGCGCATCAGTTACCTAACATCTAGGCGCATCGACTTAGACCATATTACGCTATTTGCCTGTTTCCTGGATGGAAAACCCGAGTTTCCGGAATAAAAACCACGCAACCCTTGCCTGAGACTAACTAATTCAGCCACATTGTAGAAAAAAGCTTATAAAAATTCCTGGCATCATTAAGGATTCGAACTTGAGCCTTTTCAACGCGGTGTGTAGAAGATGCTGTTTATATGCACTGTGCTACCGCAAAAGGCACAAGTATTTCAATTTTATATTTAGAAAAATACTACTATCTGTAACTAGCACTCTGGAGAATTAGTTTATCTGTGCTTCTGACACAATTTCTTTTGCAGACTGAGTTAAATGACATAAGTTAGGAGGTAGACATATTTGGAGAACAAAATGTAAAGGTGCGTTTGGAAGCTACATCATTAGGCATTAACAAGCAAAGAAGTCTATTATTTCCCATGCAAATATAAACTCTAAAATTAGATAAAGAACTACATTTCTGACTCGTATCCAGGAGGAACTTGTCCACACTTCATAGACTGAAACTCCTTTTCGGAAATATGGCATTTCTGCTGTAGAAAAAATAGCAGACAGAAAGTAAGCACTTATTGAGAGAAAGTGACACAAGTCAAAAAACAGTATATGTAGCTGAAGCGGTCCAAGTATATAATTTAATAATATAAGCATTTTATGGGCCTTTTTCACAACATGGCTGACTAGTCGGTCTCAAGCGAGGGTAGCAATTTACAGACATATTATAAACGGCGCAATATGACCAAAGTTGCTGATGTACCTAAAATCCTACAAAGCAACCTACTAGTATAACATTTCATGTATCACTCTGCTGTGATGGTGCATACTCATATCTGTCCAGTGATTTTAATTTAAAAGACTAAGGTGCAAATATTACAATAATTTTAAAATGAGAATCACAATGACACTTCACTGCAGGTTTTTCATCACTCTTGAAGGTCTTAACCTGATGTTTTTCAAAGGAAATATTTTCATCGTTGTTCTAAGAGCTTCTCTGAAGTGGATAGCAGGGGAAACAGCAAAAAAAGGACACAATTAAAAATCAGCATTCTATAGCTGTTAGAATTTTATTCAAGTCTTGTTCGGTATTACCACGTGTTCAGTTATATCTCATATTCCCTGAATGTATGTATAAAATAACACAAAATCAATAAAAAATATTACGAATTGTTTCAGGAACCTCTGAGCTCTTCTGAATACAAGTTAAAAACGACTAACATAGAAAATACGGAAGAGTGTTAAACAGGGAGAATAATATTATTTTAATTCATAATTCTCTAAAATCCCAATTCAATAAAATATTATAAGTATTATCAGTATCTTTTTTTGTAGTTCTGCTATTGTACCAAGTTTCATCAAGTAATCAAATCGTGAGTTTACTGTATATTTGTTATTTTAATTTTTTACAGTACTTTATTGCCCCTCTCCTCCCCCAGTTATTCAACCCTTAAATACTGCAGTATTGTACATCTTGCGATTCTCTAAATCAACTAGGTAGTAATTACGTCCATAACATTTTAAGATTACTGCTGCAAAAATTAGCTAGATATGTTCTGCAAATGATGGGGGAGAGAGAAAGTACCACAAAAAAAGTTACCACCTATCTCTTCCAAATGTCTTGACACGGCTCTCGGTATCATACAACTCAGAGGTTCCAGAGATCACGAGAAGAGGGATTCTTAATGATCATTAACGTCTGTAACAAACCATCTCTCAGTAGAGAAGTTTGGAACTCCAGAAATTCAATCGAAAACGGAAAATTTGTCTTCTTCGTAGCAGGAAATAGACTCATGCCTTAAACATTTTATAATTATATTATTTATGCAAAAGTAACTATAACGGCCAAAACAGCATAACTGTCAGATGACTATAACTTGAACTAACTATCGGAAGTCATTTTGTTAAGGTGTGATAAACCAGTGGTCATTGCACGATAGTAACCATTGGATATCATTAAATATTGTTAAAAGGGAAAGGATCCTCGCAGTTAGCGCAGTGGTGACGAGCCTCAGGTTCAACTCTCATCTCAACAGGAGGACGTCCCATGACCTCAGCTATCTTGGTGTTTAAAACACACGCACACCACTACCTCCGTCAAAGAGAAGAGTCATAATTGAAATGGACGGTATAAAGGGACAGTATGCTTGATGGTTTTTTTTTTTTTTCTTTTCCTTTTCTTTAAAAAAAAAAATTCGCCAATAATCATAGTCATCTTCCACAGCTTGTTCGCCTGTCCAAGAGCTTACCGAGGCTTTTTTTTTTTTTTTAATTACTGCTACTAACATTATTTTGTAATAGATATGGAAAACATGAAACCTCCCAGAGTTTTAATATGGATAAAATAGTCATTAAAAGTTAGGAAACAGTGCGTAGTAATGCAAGAAAAGTGGTCGTACATATTGGGATAATCAGCAAACTTTTCATTATCTTATTTATCCCTTTAGCTTAACAACATATGGTTTCAATGGTTAGTAACTTGTTAGGTTTTGTTGTGAATCGTATGATCCGCTCCTAAGAAAGTAAGGAGAGGCGCGAGAAGAAATAAATAAGAACAGAGAGAGAGAGAGAGAGAGAGAGAGAGAGAGAGAGAGAGAGAGAGAGATTGCTTCGCAGGGTGTGTATACTGGGAGTAAACAATGGAAGCAAATTAAAAATCTGCATAAAACGCTGTTTTAGGCAGGCTATGGAAGAAAGCTGATAAGAGATCTTCGGAACGCTCAGTAATTGATTGTCACTTTATTACCCCACTTTGTCACTTCTCATAGAGCGGGAAGTAAGCGGATTACCGCTTGATAACAAAGTAATCAAGGGAGCGAAGGGAGAAAAATTCACACGTCCACATAAAAAAGGACTACTTTAACAAAGTAAAATTAAAACTGTCCGGAGATGTGCACCAACAAAGGTGGTATTTAATTTAAACCCCTCTGTAAGATCCCTAATATCTGAACCTTTAATTAGGTGGTGAGGACAGGTGTGAGACTATGAATACGAAAGTTTGCTGGGGGACGCAAAAGGGATGAGGGACGCAAGGAAGGACTGAAGAGGTGGGGAGGACGAAGCAAACTTTGCATTCCAGCAAACTGCGGAGCGTCTTGATAACAGGGGCAAGTGAGAGATACTGTATGAAGAAGGAGCCGAAGTCCATATTTTTCTACACGATTATCAAAGTTAATTTGGGCCAAGGAATGATGGATTGCTGTGGTATTAGCGGAGAGTACAATCAAAAGGGGTTCTGCTTTCCCTTGAGAGCCATTAATCATAGCGCTGTCAAAGACCCAGCTGGAGACGGCTGTCTTTCTCTAGATAGCTCATGACATTGGCTAGACAGCAAGAATCAGGCTCATGCTGGCCACCATTGTGAGAGGAAATTGTTGTCAAACATGATAAATTATTTCAATAATTAAATTTCGCTCGGCCCCTTGTTTTATTCCTGCTTGACCCTTTTCAAAGCAAGCCTGGCCACATCCGCGCCGAGATGCTTTATTAGTTTAAAGTGCACGCGGAGTGAGTCAAGTCACTCGATAACATGATAACTGCCGCTGCTTGATTACGGTGTTGTAGGCGGCAAGGGACGCTCCGCATTTACGGTTGTGTCGGTATTCACACCTGAGGAAGCCGAGTGGAGCTGTCACTGGCTACATTCGGTTGTCATTTAACAGTGTTAAGTGTCTATGCACAAGAGTAATTAATCATGCCGTTGCTACTAGCAGCGCCCAATGATAGTCGGCAACTAAGTAGAAAGGTCCAGCGACAAGCTACGATTTAACGAGGGCTTATATGCTAACTCTGAACTTCCCTTTCGAGACTACTCTATTTCCAGGTTAAATTTGTATGAAACACTTTATTTTCACGCCTTACCTTCCTGCTCTACATGATAATTGTAAATAATTCGTCAAAACTGATTTACAGCAATGGAGCTAACCTTCTTCGCCTTCTATACTCAATAGCGAAAACTTCCACACCTTCTTGAAGAAATTTCTCTCACAATATATTTTCTCCTTACAGCAAAGATATATTCTTTCTATGTTGTCTTAATTGTCTCTTGTATGAACTAAATTTCTGTTTAAACTGCAGGATGACCATTATAGGATAAGTGGAGCTTAACAACTAGCCCAGTTACTACAGCAGGGGAAAAAAGAGCAACAGGTGGTCATGGTTCTTCGCTTGGCTTCCCACTCCGTACTAACGCTAGGGAAGATGCCTAGCGAGTAACCTTGAACAGCCTGTTGTTATTCTTCCTGATGTAATAAAAATTTAAACACTTTAAAACACAACGAAGCACGCAACGTGCGATTCTCACTACCAGCATGCTAACTACTGGGCTACTTATCTGTTCTTTCACCTTCTTTTAACATCTTATGTTTAATATCCGGTACCAATAAAGTTGTAGTGAACTAGGCCCTTATCTCGGTAGCAAGGCACTAGAAGGGTGCAAGACTGAGATGAATGGTAAGAATTCATATGAAGTTAGTTGGGAAGCAGTAGGCCCATTCGGAATAGCTTTCTCGGGTGCAGATCACTTTTGAATAGCTGCCTCACATACAGAAATACCCGTCCAGGCTCTGTTAATGTCATGATGTGTGTTGGTGTGTACCCGTGCACGCGCAAACTACGCTTACTTTATTAAATGCAAGATACTAAATTCATAATAATACTGCGTATACAGAATAATATTCATTATGTTGTATTGTATTGTATTGTAGTAAATGTGAGAGTACGCACGTTTGAGTTGATTATAGTTTGACACCGCGTCATTACCAAATACTTGTATTCTAAATTATTATATTCTTTTAAAATTGTAGTTGTAAACTCCTCAGATCCGTTGGTTGTGTGTGCGTATAAATATAATATTAATATTTAAATTAAATAGCCCAAATTATTTCTGTAAAATCTTCATATCGGATGGCATACAATTCCTTTAATCAAATCTCATAAATGTGAATACCTTCAGTTAGCTAGTTTTAATAAGTATAGTTGTAGCTATATTGTTCAAGTGTGAAATATGTGCTGTTTAGGAATTTAAACGGATAATTTCTTAACCACTCACTTACCAACCACAAATTACCGAAACAGTTAACAAGAAACTCTAAGGTCTAGCCACATATTTATCACTCATTTCTTTGTTACTGCATCTCGAAAAGTCAGCATTATTAATATACTCCCTGAGACCTCAACGATCAAATCAGAGTTCGAAACTGGAGTCCCTGAAGGGTCTTTTGGAATCTGGAGTCCCTGAAGGGTCTCCAGATTCCAACAGTTTGCCAACGTACATATTTGAGTATCATTTGTGAGTCTAAGCTGCTCTTCCATGACCGCCTATAAGAACTGCACGTAAAATTTTACAAACCACAAAAATTTGGCAAGCAAAACAGTACTTACTCTACATCCGAGATCCAACCACCTCTATTCAATATGAGCATGGAACGGTATACATAGCTATCCTCTAAGATGCAGAGATCTAGTGTTCAGCAGCTCAGTCTCTACTCATGATATGATACTCTGCGCATCATGAACGCTGACGAATATTGGTTGTTCATATGGATGTCGTTCAAGCACCAATTCAATGAGGGAGTACACACTTCTAATATGACAGCAGTTTTTAAACACTGAAAAAATTCAAATGAAGATGGAATCGAGGAGTTTATCTGCAGTAATCAAAAAAGATCGCTAGATATTATAGACCGCCAAATTCCGAGAAGAATGCAAGTGAACGATATCGCCATTACATGGCCGGGCTGCACCCTCTGTCTCTAATAAATGTTATTGACTTCAGATCACTTATTGTTTACTACTTACAGAAAACACTGCAAGAGATGGAGAACACTGAGGCCAACTCAGGGGCCAGACTAGAATTTTTGGGTCTTCCTACGCGAAGGCTATCACAGGGGTTCCCCGTCTATTTTTATCAACATTAAACCCCATTGCCTTTCCTCTTATTTGTAATGTATATTTTAAATAATATTCAACCAATCTAAACCACAAAACACTTAAAAAGTAAATCAAAATAAGTAATTTAATAATGTACAGCGTTATAATTAGATTCTATAATGTTATAATTAATTTATAAATTTGATTATTATTTATAAATTCATCTTCCTGATGTTAAATGTTACTTAAAATCACTAATTAGTTCTTTACGGTTTATTTTGGAGGGTTTTTTTTTGTGTGTGTGTGTGTGCTCAATGGCTAGTATAGCTCGATAATTTAATCTTGTTTGCCCTACAGAATTTGTTTTGTAGTTTTTTATAAAATAGTGCAAAATTCAAATGAAGATGGAATCCAGGAGGCTCCCTGCAGCTATCAAAATGATCACGAGATATTATAGGTCACCAAATGCCTGAGATGAATGCCACTGGAGGATATCCCCATCACTATCATCGGGCTGCACCCCCGCTCTGTAATAACTATCATCAACTTGGGATCACTTATTGTTTTCTACCTACATAGAAGCTTTTTAATATACTAGTTGACTTTTTGATACAAGCCTACAGGAAAGAAAATTATATCTCGCAATCAAAAGACCATTTACATTTCATCAGTAGATACAGCATGAAACTAAAGTATGAGATTAAAAATTAGACAAAACTCCTCAGATTTGAGAATGAAGAAAGATATTCAGCAGGATACTCAAACAGATAGTGGGAAACAAAAAAAAAAAAAAATGTTCTTGTCTATACTTCGGCATGACCACCAGATCAGAGGAGTTTACAATGAATAATCAATACAAACATTAATCGTATTTAGCACAGCTACTGGGATATTGAAACAGATACAGGACCTTGCTTATTTAAACCCATATATCCAGAACAAAAGTGAAATTCAATCTGAAGATACATAATTTATCTAAAACATTCGCTTAAACTAATTCTACTACAGATCATGTTTATACTTCTGTGACTACAATACCTCTTTCAGAACACCCTAGAATTTACCAAATACGACTAAAAATCATAAAAGGCATTCGAAATTCTCTGCGTAGTGAGAGATGAGAGATTGTCTTTAAATGTGTAAGTGGCCGTAGTAAAATATTATCATACTTTACAAATCATGCAGTAGTGACCGAACAATTGAAAGAAGTTTTTTCTTCAAAACAGTTATTTCTTAACATTTTTTTCAGATACAAACCACATTTATGTTTCAGACGGAAACCATGGAAAACCGAGCCTTTGATAACGTGTCATTCAATAAATAATGGCATTTTGTGTGCATAATTATCTAGGGCTTTGCACATCGTTTAGGCTCACAGCATACTTTCCTGATATTATTATTAGATTTACATTATTGATTGGATTATAATGATTATCAATATTATAATGATACAATATGAATCAGATAATAGAAATCAACATGATTTCTATTATCTGAAAGATTTTCTAGTGTTTTCTGACTATCCATGTTTCTATTTTGATTATTCAATTTTGTTAGTAAGTTTCTTAAATTATCTGTATAAATAAATATGATATGATTTATTAATTTAATTGCATTAATTTTCCATACTGCTGCTTTTGTGAGGGGGCGCTGTTAGCACAGTTTCCAGAAAGTTCTGCTACCAAATGTAGCCGACATTTTCCTGCTGGATTAGTAGCTCTGTATATCATGGTATATGCAATTTTCAAGCTTGTACAGTATATATATATAGGCGAGACTAAAACGATGCATAAGCTGACCACGCCCATTGCCATACTAATTGAATTCCACTATTCTATCCAAAGTAATTTTTACACAGACAACTTTGAAGTTGTGTTCGTGTTGTTGGAATCGCACTGTTCATAGTTTCAATTTCTCTCCAACCAAAAAGCTCTTTGTCCACAAATGACTGATAATCTTTAGACCACTGACCCACACAATTTGCCTATTGGGAGGATATAATTGCACATTTCATTTTGTGGAGATCTTCAGAAATAGATGGACGAGGACATCTAATTGAAACTTTATTCAGCATCTCATCCTGTTCAATACTGGCACCAACTTCGAATGATCAGTTTACCGAGATTCACAAAATAGCGACCACATCTTGCAAACTACTACCAACAAACAAGCATATGACGAACCTTGAAGGAAGTTGTAGTTTACAAGCGCAAACGAGACAGCATTCATTTCATTTTACGTGTGAAATTAAATCAAAATATAAAGGATAGATTCATTTACTAGCCAAAATATTAGAAATTTTTATTCAATATCTAGTAGGGACACCTTTTTCCCCAATTATAGCCCTCACGCGTAGTGGCATAAATTTCATTGTCTAAAGGAGTCTAGCGTCAGATTTGACCATTCCTCCAACAAGATGTTTTCCATTTTCAGCTGTTGAAATGTAGGCGGTAGAAAACTGGGAACCCGAACTACCCTTTCCAACACATCCCAGACATCCTTAATTGGACATCCTTAATCTGGAGAATTAGGCGGATAAGGTAGTTGTAGTTGGAAAAATCCCCCGAACCATTCAGATACAATTTTTTTACGGTGGGTAGTTGCGTTGTCATCTTCAAAGAATTATCGCAATCCGCAATGAATTCTTTCAAGACGACGACCCTGAAATGAAGCATTGCAGGGTGAAGTCGATCCGTTGCGACCAAATGATATTCATTAGAGGTAACATGACCTTCTAATGGTAACAGCTGATCCAGTTAGTTCCAACAGAAGATGCTCCATACCATTATACCACCTCAGCCGTTTGAGTAGATAACACAAGACAGTCTGGTTGCATGACTTCATGGGGTTCATGTCACACTTTACCATTAGAGAACAAAAGTGTGAATGGAAAAATGTCAGACCGTCTGATCTTTACCACTGTTCAACAGTCCAGTCTGACGTTGACGTAACAACTCTTGTCAAATCTTTCGATATTTTACAAAAAAAAAGTGGCTTTCACATAACTCACGACTACCAAATTGCAGATTCTTCAAGTCGCATTTTTCGGTTGGAAATGGGTCTTTCTTTGCCAAAATCGAAATTTTCAGTTATTTGCTGCGTAGTGCACCTTCTATTCTGATGCACAATTCGTTTTAAATTCATGTGATCTCGTTCTAAAAGAATAAATGCTTCAGAAAGTACAGACTTTTTCAGTTTCCTTTAAAAGAAGTACCGACGTTCTTCCTTTTATAGCTGCATTCTCCTTTTGTCTTTCACTCCTTGTGCACTTTTGAGATGATTACTTTCAACATATCAGTGATTTCCTTTGTTTCGTCAATTGTGTCTCTTGCTAAACTGGTTCCAACAATAAAACTTTCTGAAAACTGGAAAAAAAAATCACTTGTCGTCCCAATGATCAGATTTGCTAAAACAAAAAACCGCAAGAAAGCCTACAGTATTTATCTGATGCCGAGGAACTTGTGATTATATCATGTGACAACTTACATTTATATACTTTATATTTAATTATCTGTTGATGCCAATTACAAAAGGTTTCTAATTTTTTGGCCAGTGAGCATATGTAGAAAATGAAAATGCTATTAGTACGCTATGCATCCAGAATTTAGAGATAACACATCTTATTTGGCCATACCTTAATGAACAGTATTACACAGAAACAAATCCTATGCCAACAAGCTTGCAGGAATTAAACATCATGAGAATTTGTAATATAGATGATTAGCAAAATTTAATAAGATGTATATGGCTAAACCCTCCAGGGACTAAAATTTTGTCAAATGTCGCGGCTATTTTATCCAGTGAAGAAAACATTCTCTGTTAGTTGAAATAACTCAACTTCACACCGAAAATTATGCTCATAATCAAATATATACTAATAGCTCGAAGTTGGGAAACCAGTAGAGATCACTCGGACATTACCTGCTTGAACTGTTTCGGCCTATCAATTAACACAGTTTATCAATTTCTCAGTACAATTTTCTGCATTTAACTAGAACTTATGCACTTAGATTCTCAATAACCCAATGCAGAATGAAACGCATTTTAAGCATTTGATTAATGTGTCAACCTCGGATCCAAACTGGTACAGCTACTGAACAGACAATATACTGGGGTATTCTGTTCGACCTCGTCCTATTCTGGAAGACTAAGATGTGAATACGCATATCAGTCAGCAAAACAACTTGCAAACTGAAGTGTAGTTGAAATGAAGGACCCTATTGAAAACTACGAACTATTATATGAAAAGCCTACCAACTAGTGATGGTCACTGAGTGAGTGACTCGATTCAATGACTTGAAACATTTAGCTGAATGAGTGACTCGAGTCTGGGACTGCCACCTACCAGTGACTGCAACGATTTTGATATTCAGCAGCAGTCTCCAGATAGCAAGCCATAGCCCTTTTTTGTTTTTTTTTTGTTTTTTTTACCGTTATACACTAAATGATTTCCTAATGATTAAAGCTCAATGATTCCCTGGTACACTGCGTTAATATCGATGAGTTACACACCGCAGTGGAACAAAATTCCCCCCCACCCCCGGCGAAAAATAATAATTTTTATTATTTTAATATTCCTTCAAAGACCTAGGACGTTGAAATTTGACGGATGCTATTGTAATTAGAAAGTGTCCCGCTGATTTCAGGGGAAGGGCTAAACGATGTCTGGGCAGAGAGAGGAGTCTACTGCAGCCACTATTTCAATCGTTAGTAGTTTCGCTTTATAGTTTTAAGATTCCCTTTATTTTTTTATTATTTTTTTTTTCACAACAAGAGTCAACTTGTGGCTAATTCTTCCTTTGTATACCGCAAACAGGATGGTTTGGTCCCAGCCTATAAACAATACATTTTATTATCTTTTTATTATATATGTATCTGTATTGTAATATTGCAAGATGGCATGAACATAAGCTTAGAAGGCCCGAATGAGTTATCGGAAAAATTAATAACTGAGGTGATTGCAAAGAAAAAGCAAAGAATAATAAGATTATTATAATACTTGCACATTTTATTATAACCTGCATGATTTTTTTGCGAATTTTAATCGATGATTTTTATATTATTAAACTGTGATTATTGCCAGTAATGGGGTTTTTGTAAACTGATTTAATATTTAAATCTTTCCTTTTGTTTTCTCGTATTCTTCATTATTATAACATTCATAAATATATAGATTTGTTTGTAACATATAGATATGTTGTAAATATTAAATAATAATAACTCTGGATTCAAATAGTGAACCCCTCTCATTCTGAGGGAATTTAATACGCAATGTTTGTTGGACGGCAAGACGGGATTCGAATCCGAGCCTTTTCCACCCGGTGTGAGGATTACAGTTACGATACCACTGTGCTATCCGCGCAGATTTGCTATGGAATAGTCCAGAAACGGACCCAAAATGAAAATTACTTCAGGATCTTATTACTAAAAAATCTTATATTTTGGAACACCCCTGATCATCCGCCTAATTTTGTGTCTACACAGGGACAGTCTTTTATTGACATCACCTTCTCAAACTACATTTTTGGAAGGCGTGTTAGCAACTGGATGGTACATACGAATTGGTGTTCAAATGATCATGATGTGAAAACTTTTAACATTGATATCTGCAATGATCCACGTAGTTTGAGATGCTCATTTGATTTTCCTTGGTTTAGGACCAAGGATGCAGACTGGGACGTTTTCAAAATAAAACTTGAACATGTTACTCCTGAGAATATTGAGCGTGTAAGAAAACTAAAAGCTAATGAACAGGAGGTAGAAATTCAAAAATTGATATTCTGTATTGTGTTTGTGAGGCTACTTTAAAAAAGAAGAAACGGAAAAAGACCTTTGTTCCTTGGTCAATCTACCATGTGGAATAACCTAAAAACTCTCATAGAAATTTTCTACGTGCCAAAAGAGGCATTAGGTCCCAAAATGAGATTGAAACACTGGAGGAACCATGCACCATGCCCGTGAGGAGGAACGTCGCGTTGAGTCCTGGGTGGAACCAGGTCAGCTGTCCGGATGAACGTTTTAGTGATCTGTCCCTTCGTCGAGGCCGTGCATCTAGTTTAGGTAAAAGTGTAAAGTGCGTTTAGGGTCTAATGGCACCAGGAGTTTCCCCCATCTCCACATTGTCGACATTGTCGTGTGTTAGAACGCTGTAAAGGCCAAAGATTTAAAAGTGTATGGATATTGTTGGGTGTAGTGTCGTGTACCATTGTACATCTGGCCATTTAGCCACTGGACCCTTACTGAGGCCCAACGTTGCCCACACTTAGCCTCGTGGAGGCAGGCCAGGTATACCAGTATTTTTAAATAAGTACTCTGGCAGGTCCTGCCACCTAGTTTCCTAGGATTTCAGTGGCTAGGACCTAAAAAACAAAAAAAAAGGGGGGGGGGAAGTGCGTTAGAGGTGAGGCCAAAGGAGTTTTAAGTTATACAGTTCGGAATTAAAAATTTTGGGTGTAGGGCTAGGATAATTTTGACATGGGGATGTATACTAGTTGGAAAGATAGAGGGAGACCTGATAGACGTCAGAGTGCCCAGCACATGGATGATGGGACCCAGGGTATTCCAGGAGAACATCGCCAAAAGCACGACACTTCCGCCACCGGCTTGGTTTCGTCCCAAGGACCTGAGGAAGTGATGGTGCATCCAGGCGCCATCACTTCCTCAGGTAAATGATGCACACGCACCTGGCCGTCCACATGGTGCCACAGGAAACTTGATTCATCGGACCAGACAACCTTCTTCCAATCACCCAAGGTCCAGTTTCGATGTTCACGGGCCCATTGTAGGCGCTGTCACCGGTGAACCATGGTTAGAATAGGCACTCAGAGCAGCCTGCGCTTAAGCAGCCCCATTTTCAGCAGGGTTCAATGTACTGTGTGTTGTGACACATTACTATCATCACCAGTATTCCAATTACCGGCGAGTTGACCACAGTCGCCCTTCTGTTGCCACGTACCATCCAGGAGAGCCTTCACACACCTCGAGCATCGATGAGCCGTGGTCGTCCAACACCTCGCCGGCGGTTCGTCGGTTTCCCTCCCTGGACCACTTTTGGTAGGTACTAACCTTGACCGACTGTGAGCATCCGACCAGCCATGCCGTTTCGGATATGTTCTGGCCCAGTCGTCTGGCCATTACAATTTGGCCTTTTGTCAAAGTCACTGAAGTCCGCTGCGCTACCTTTCCAATTTGAAGAACAAGAGAAAAAGTGTTTAACAGAGCTCAGTATGAGGCGTTTTTTTATACCGTGTCCCGACCCGCGCATGCGCCGTAGTTCACCTGTAGTTGCTTCGATTTGCATTACGAGTTGCTGGTCATAAATTTTTTGGCTCATCAGTGCGTCCTTGGCCTCTTTGTGGACCGCAAAGGGGCCTTTCACACCATTTTGTGGGAAAGCATCCTGGCGAATTCCAGGACACCGGGGTCTCAGCTGCCATTTATAGTCTTTTGGCAGACTACTTTTGCAACAGTAGTATTTCTATTTCCTCGGCTAATTGTTTGGTTTCTAGACCTGTAACTAGAGGCTACCCTCAGGGTGTGGTACTTGGACCTGTCTGTTGGAACATAGTCCTTGATGGGTGGCTCTCTATGATCAGGTGAAAATCTTAAAAGTTGCTTATGCCGACGACCTCGTTGTGATGGTTTTCGGTGATTTGAGACTGGAATGGGAGAACAGGGCTAACGGGGTGCTGGATGATATATATTGTTGGTGTAAAACACGCGTTACAAATTTCTACTTAAAAACTAAACAAATGTTACTTAAAGGCTGCCTTAATCTAAATTGCCTCCCAAATATTAAATTAAATGGAGAGACAATTAAAATAACTAGAACTTGCAAGTATGTAGACTCAATGGTTGATGATAGCTTTAGTCTCATACACCATGCAAAGTTTATTTTACATAAAATTACGGTTTTGACAAGCAAAATCGTTAAGATTACTAAAAATGTCTGGGGCATTAAGCCCTCCGCACTCAAATTTTACTATTATTGCATCTTTATACCAATAGCGTGTTATACTTCTGGAGTTTTTGATTTTAGAGTGAGTCATTCTGCCTCAGTAAAGGGAGCGCCGAAAAATCTTGCTGCCCGTGAAGCGAAAATAACTTGATCCAGCACTGCTTTCATGGACTGTAGACTAATGGAAGGCTGCAATTTGAAGTGACGAGTCACAGTATATAATCTACTAGTCATGGCTGGAGGTGCTCGGGTGGATTGCATGTCTGGATAAAGCTACATGTTTCGAGAGCTTCATGGTCCTTGGATGTTTTTCATGGTTTTACCTGGGACCATCGGTTTTTTTTTGGATAATAGCATCAATGCTGAGGTCTTTGTACACCTGCTGAATAATAATGCGTTACCCACGTAGTTCCAGTACGTCGGAGATGGCACATTCCTATATCAGCAAAACAACAGTCCGTTATTCTGCTTGCGTTGTAATGAACTGAATTGAGAACGTGAGCGTCGAAAAGTTGGATGTGCCGTCACAGAGTCTTGACCTCAATCCTGTAGAGAATCTTTGGGATGGATTGGATCATTGGATCAGTATCAGGAGAGAACGCTGAAAATCAGGGCTAACCTGTTCGCCGCTTTGAAGGGCGAACGGCGAAAAATATCGGATTACATTTATAAAAAAAACTGGTGGAGAGTGTTCCACTGAGAATAAAGACTGGCATAAAGGCTAAGAGGTATACCTTATTAGCTTTCCTGTAAAAAAACATTATTTGTAGTTCAGTATGTGTCCACATATCAATGGTAGTGGAGGGTATTACAAAGCGAAGTTGACTTAGTTTGGTCAGGAATGTCCACTCAATAATTAAATGTTGTTGTTGTTGTTAAATTTGTTGGTGCATCAGCAACTTAGGCTATAATGCACCAATAATTAAATAAGTAACACTCAAGTAGTAAGTATTCTCCAGTCATCTTCCTTACTGAAACATATTCCACTGAATGGAAGAACATGTTTCTTGTTCGACATTATCGATTTACCTTTTTGATCCACAGTGCAGATTCCGTTGGCCTTTCTCAATGGAAATCGACTGCGTACTTGTGTTTTTTTACGAGAGGCATGTAAGCTATAGCGTTTCCATTAAACTTAATGGAAACGCTATAGCTTACATGCCTCTCGTAAAAATTAAACTTAATGGAACCTGTACGCATCTTGGGAACAGGTTCCCTGTAAAGACATCTCCAGACAGATTTTACTAGGCCACTAACAACTCAAAACTGAGATTCTCTTCATTCTACTACCACATAGTGATATTGTGACATAGTATTATTTGCCATGCGGCACCGGTGGTTTCCCACAACTCTGCGTTTGGATCTCTCTTGTGAAAAAACCAAATCATGATATTAGGGTACCCCGTAAATGATTACATCTACCCATGTATTTATTTTGTCTGTAAATTACATGTGTTCTCTGGTCGATTTGCCGTTTGCTGGACGAAATAACCCCAGTTTCTAGGGGGAAAAACCTTGCTATCTATGCCGGAGATCGACTAACTCAGCCACGGAGTAAAAAAAAAAAAAAAAAAAACCATTAAAGTTCCTCGCGTCATCGACGGGATCCGAATTCGGGCCTTTTCCACACGTTGTGGGGAGGATGGTGACGATACTACTGTGCAACCGCGCAGACGGATCTCTTGTGAAGCAAAACAATACTCTGTCAAGGCCAGATAGTGTATGTTCGTGTTTGCTTAGTGTGGGTTATGTTGTTCATCTCGCCGCTTAGCCTAGGGTCTATGGAGCTCCACAAACCCCTAGTTATTGTGACTGGCATGAGAAGCCTAGAAGTAGGAAGAGAACACTGGCTGGCCGACCCCGGGGGTAGCCTGAGCTTCCCATGGAGGACCGTTAAAAAAAATAATAAATAAATAAATAAATAATAAAATAAAAAATAATAAATATAAAAAAATAATAATAAATAAAAACAATAAAAATAAATGAATAAAATAAAAATTAAAAGAAAAATAAGGGGTAACAGCCTGAAGAGTTGGAGTTACAGTAAGGTGAAAAAGTATGAGGAAGGAAAGCATCCTCTGTCAGAAGAGGTGGGGGGATGAGGGGGGTAGATGGAGGAAAAGTAGGGGGGGAGGATGAGAAAAGAAGGCATCCACCAGATAAAATAGATAGTGGATAAACACGGAGTTCCTGAGATGGAGGAGCCCAGCCAGCCTCAAGAAAGGAGGAAAGGTTGTGAGGTCAGGGGCCCCACAAAGTCAGGTCGCCTTGTGGCATGATCCCGCATTTGTCAATGCCAAATGCCAGCAATACCTGCAGGAGTATTCAGGTAAGAAGATACTACCCTGATAGGGTTAGCAGATATTATCCCGCATCTGGAAAGTAGAGGTGCCAGCAGGTGAGTGGATCCCACACTAAACAAACGCCCAGTGCCAGCAATTAAATCTTCGTCATCCATGGGGAATTTGTGGTCAGTGAGCAATGTTCTTCGCTGAGCAGGGGATGAATCACATTCTCAATGTATTAGAGGATGAGTGGAGGTACAGAGATTATTGAAGCTCGGGGATTGTTTGGAGTTTTTGTTTCCCCATGTAGATTGTCTTTCTGAGGTGGTGGGTTTGTAAGAGTATTTCCTTGTATTAATGTAGATAGATATTCCTGTTGTGGCAGGATAAAGATCAGTATCCTGTTGGTGTTTGTTTGGTTCCGTTCAGAAGATATTCTGTAAGTAGGGTTTGGAGTTCATTATAAGATGGGGGTACACTGTATAGTTTGCTGTAGGTAGGCTTGACGCATTTCAAATACTGTCTGAGTCAAAATAAAGGCTTTGTAATTAGTTTCTTCAGTGAAGTAGAGATGGTTCTGCTTGCAGGATATATTTCTAGTTCTGGTAATTTGGAGACTTCTAGATACATCATAAAGAAGGTCATTATACATGAGGTGACTCTAGTCTTCATTGTCGTCACAAGGGCAGAGATAGGAATTGGTGAGACCGAGGGCATGCAGCTTGGCCTGGAAAGATCAATGACCGGTAAGGAAGAATGAGATGTGAAGGCCTATAAAGGTCCGATATTAGGAGAGTTGCAATGTCTCCACACAGATTTTGATTTGCGGTGGTCTTATTGTGTCCAAGAATCCTTTGAGAACGTTAGTCTTCGTTATTATACTTCTCCAGAGATGACTAGCTTGTGGTTGTTTGCCCATTTTTTTAGGATTGTTAAGGCAGGGAAGGCAATTTGCTCAAGCTGAGCTCTACAATCAGCTTTGATTAGGAGGATGAGGCTATTTGCATAAACTATGCAGTCCACACGGCTTAGATTCATATGAAGAAATTCATCTAATATTAAGTTCCTTTTTATTTTTAGTATAATAAGAGCTATTATCTGCTCAATATCTCCTATATTGTTTGTTACTTTTAGTAAATAATACAGGGATTACCTTGATCCCTTTATAGGAAGGCTTCTTATCCAACTCTCCTAGTCCATCACGTAAATTAATTAAAATACAATGAATTTAATAAACTACATTTTAATGTGTTCCATAACGATTGCTACAATACCAACTTAATAACCCGGAATCACCATTGAGGCCCCAACCAAACTCCAAAACTATCAACCATAACGCAACCATCGGTATAGGAAAACATTATGTCAAATTTACTCATAGTAAAAAAAAAAAAACTAAATAAGAAATACGTGAAGACAGATTTCTTCCTCCTTAAGTTATACGGAAACTTTTCGATACTTCGTTTTAACAGGACGGAATGAAACTAAAAATGTGTCGATGCGTAAGTATTTAAAATAACTTTAGTCGTCATGTCTACGAATATTAATTGAGTTTTTAAGGAGTTTCATTTCAAGCGTTTCAGCTTTAAGTAATTTACTATAATTGTGCTGAATATTAATTATTTTGGCTTCATTAAAAAGAAAGGAATGTGCTTCATTTACAGCATGGAATTCCAACTCTGAAGCATGTTTAATGCGAATATTCAACCCCCCCCCCGAGTAGATCCAACGTAAACCAAATCGCGGTCTTTACACGAAATGCTATAGACGAGATCATGCGTTTGTTGAAAGGAAGAAATTGAAAACCCTTCTTTAATAAGGTATGTAATTTATTGATCGGTCTAGCTATTATTACTTTCATATCTGTACCCTTACATAAATCATTTAATTTGTTATACCAGTTTTCTACATATGGGAGTATAATAAAATGCTTTTAGGGGCTCACATCTGCTGAGCCCCTAAAATACTCAGGACCCTGGGAATGCCCTGGCTTGGCATACCCAGGGTCCTGAGCTGGATATCATCATTCTTCTCTTTCTTGGTGATTCCCTTCTTTTGACTCTCTCTCTCAGGGTAACTCGGGATTTTTTTTTTTTTTTTTTTGCTGGTGCAGCATAAACTTCAGGCTTCCTTGCACCATGTAACTGCTAATAATAATATTTGTTTTCGGATTGTTATTAGTTGTTTTTTCTTGGGCAATCAGTTTAACTTTTTTAATAGAGGTAATTGGATGACCTCTATTTAGGAATCTCCTTGTTAGTTCCTCAATTTCCAAACTGTAACCCCCCGCTTTGTGTGGTGGAATATTTGAAAGCATTCAAAACTGGGTATACGTGACCGATTTGAACCGGTTTTTTAGATATATATCCGTTCTTTAGGATACAATCGTTTCCAGTATTCATTCGTTTCTCTACATACGTTTAATTGAACATTCACACATTTGTATAAATATAGTCACACATTTGTATAAATATAGTCACACATTTGTCTAATCATACGTTGCTATTATAGATAGATATATGAACATTATTGGTTGATTGGTTGGTTAATTTAAAATGTGGAACGAAGTGAGGAGTATGTGGGGAAGAGGTGCGAAAAGTTGGAGGTGATAGGGAGGAGGGGCGACCTAAGCTGAGATGGAAGCACAATTTGGCAGAGGATTTAAAAGAGAGAGGATGGAGGAGAGAGGAAGCCCAAGGTAGGGAGGAATGGAGGAAAAGAATTAAGGATGGAAATGCGGACCACATATAAACATGGGAAGAAGACGAAGATAAAGAAGAGGTTGGTTAATTTAAAATACAAATATACCAGAATTATAATTAAGTATTCTGTCCAAAAGTGTTATATTTTATTCTTAAGAAAATGTCTCTCTCTCTCTCTCTGAAAATATTATCCCAAAATTTGCAAAGGTTAAGCTAAAACAGAAGAAGTTCCCAAGCATGTATCTGCTTATTGATACTACATCACGAAAAATTTTTAAATTAGCACTGGAATCACGTTTTACACTTAAAAAGAAATGTTTTAAACAAATCCAGCATTATCGAAATACAATAAAAAAATATGTGAGTATCAAAGATTGGACTTTTCTAAAAGAATCTATTAAACTAAAACTAGAAGCCTTAGCAATAGAATTAAAAGATAGGCATTTTAATAAATTACAATCACTTCGAGGTCTAAGGAATAACACTGATAGGTATACTACCACACCCCTTCACAGATGCAAAGTGGACAATCACGCGACGAATGGACAACAAAATATTGTTAACCATTGTGAGACGTTATTGCCAGATTGTGATACGGTTGGAAATGTAGTAAGAATGGAAAATACCATACCAGCAAATTTAAACAACGTAATAAATCTTTCGTCATGTACTCTTTCACCACAGCAAGTTGCATTAGGAAATGGCTTAAATTACAGCTTATCACCGCGTATTCTCCCAAAGAAACAATTAATCGTTGATCTTGAGTTTTGTCTAAGAGACTTACCTCAAAAAAATATTTTCATTCAATAGGATTATAAATCAAACCAACACTGTGAACATTCCGAAATTGAATAAATATGAATCTGTAGCATTGCGTAAATTGAGAGATAAAGAGTTTAATTCCTCTGTTTTTATTTTATAATTTAGTAAACAAGCATGATAAAACCGTAACATTATCCAGGAAGAACGACTATATTACAATATCACAGCTTAAGCAAATTAAAGCACGAACCTACAATGTCTCCACTCTTTTTGACCAAATAAAGCTACATAAACCACGTAATCCGATACGCCCAAATGTTTCGAACAAAAATTCAGACTCTCATCTATAGCGACGTTCGTCTATTATATTTTAAAACCATTCAGAGAAATTTTAAAATAGAATATAAAAAATTGTGATTCGCTTTTTATGACATTAAAAAACCATAAAATTAAGAAAGACACCAAATTATACTCTATTGATGTAACATCTTTATACACCAATGTAAATGATCCATACGCACTAGATTTTGTTTGGGACCTGCTCAATGACAGCAATATAAATAACACTAGGATCCCCAAAGATAAGGTTTTTAAATTT
Organism: Mastigoproctus giganteus; assembly: GCF_048544385.1. Taxonomy (NCBI): domain Eukaryota; kingdom Metazoa; phylum Arthropoda; class Arachnida; order Uropygi; family Thelyphonidae; genus Mastigoproctus; species Mastigoproctus giganteus. The sequence continues at coordinate 17,554,090 of NC_143576.1, forward strand.
ACTAATATATTAGTTTCCGCCAATTATATTTTATTTCAAGAAAAAATATACAGATTTTTGGCTTACCAATGGGCCTTAGTATTAGTGGACTTATTGCAGAATTATATCTGGACAAGATAGAGTATATATTTGAATCCATTTATACCAGAAATTTCATGTTATGGCAGATACTTAGATGACGTTTTCATCATAACTAATCAGACGACCATAAATTCTGTTTTACAAGTTTTTAATAATATCTAAAATTTACTTTAGAAACCGAGAAGGAAAATACAAAATCTATCAACTTTCTTAATTTTATACTACAAAAGGTAGGGGAAAAACTAAAATTTAGCATTTATAGAAAACCGACTAATATGGACATGTTATTACACTACAATAGCTACCACCCATACACATACAAAAATCAGGTCATGCTTAACCAGTTTTTAGATGCTTTCAAATATTTCACCACACAAAGGGGGTTACAGTTGGAAATTTAGGAACTAACAAGGAGATTCCTAAATAGAGGTTATCCAATTACCTCTATTAATAAAGTTAATCTGATTGCCCAGGAAAAAACAACTAATAACAATCCGAAAATAAATATTGATAAAAAGAATTTTATTATAGTCCCATATGTAGAAAACTGGTATAACAAATTAAATGATTTATGTAAGGGTACAGATATGATCTCGTCTAAAGCATTTCGTGTAAAGCCTGCCACTCGTCTTACGTTGGATCTACTCTTGGGGGGGAGTTTGAATTTTCGCGTTAAACAGCATGCTTCAGAGTTGGAATTCCATGCTATGAATGAGGCACATTCCTTTCTTTTTAATGAAGCCAAAATAATTAATACCCCCATGGGCTCACATCTGGTGAGTACGGACTTGGCACACCCAGTATCCTGAGCT